>NC_056733.1:643677717-643728557 GCF_019279795.1 Protopterus annectens
CAGACGTCGGTCCTTTAGAAGGCTCAGTGGAGCCAGAGGTTTTGCCAGGAGTTTCTTTGGAGTCTCAGGCAGAGACTTTACTGTTACAGGATGTGCCTTCTCAGGAGGTAGGCCAGGCTGAAGGGGCTTCTCAGGTAACTGTTCTTCCCTCTCTTCCCAAGGTAGTTAGAGCCTCTCCTTCTGTTTCCAAAACTTCTTTGAGAGGTAGGCCAAGTTTAGCTTCAGTGGGGGCTTCTCCTAGCACTTCAGGTTCTGTGCCTAAGAAACTTATGCTTAAAATGGCAGAAGATTTGATTACTATGATTAGAGGTTCTATGCCCCCTCCTGATAAGAGGCCTAGGGTGGAACCTGAGTTTGAGAGTTTTGAACAGTGTTCAGAGGCTTCTGAGTCTTCTGGAAGATTTGCAAGAGTATCCTCCTTATTCTGATTCTGATGTGGATGATTCCACTCCTACAGCTTCTCCTCCTGAGGATTTCTCATTTTCAGAGACTCTGCATTCCATGAGGGAACACTTTAAATGGGAAGGCCAGGATTACTCTGATTCCAGGAAAAGGCTTAGGGAATTCTTGTTTTTACCCCAGCATAGGCCCTTAGCTATACCTCCTGTGTTGAATGTGGTGGAAGATGTTTTTGCAGAGGCTTCCCTGAATCCTGCTTCTTTGCCTCCTGCTCCTGTTAAACCTGATAGGTACTATAGGGTGCCTGACGCTCATAAGTATCTTTTTAAGAGTCCTAGGGCAGACCCGGAGACTGTTTCTCAGGGACCTAAAGGTGTTAAGGCCTCTGTTGTTAAAAACCCTGTTCCCACTGATAAAGAGGCAAGGGCTTTGGATAGATGGGGAAAGAAAGTGTATACTTCTTCCACTTTAGCCATGAGGGCGTTGAATTGTCAGTTTCACATGCTAAAATATCAAAATTATCTCCTTTCACAATTGAAATCTAAGGTGGATGCTTTGGCGGAAGGTATTGAGTGTAAAGAGTTGCTGGATTTAGTTCATGTGTCTGAACAAGTGGGTAAGCATTCTTTGCAATGTGGTTTTGATGCTGTACAGGCCTCCTCGAGGGTGGCTGCCACTAGTTCTGTTCTTCGCAGGCATGCCTGGTTGAGGGATCAGAATTTAGCTGAGCATGTTAAGACAAGGATTTTGGATGCTCCTTTACAGTCTGATGTGTTGTTTGGTTCGCCTGTGGAAGCAGTTTTGAAGAAAATGGAGGACAAAGCTAAGTCTATGCAAACTGTTAAAGATTTTTTGCAGGTGCAGCCACCGAAGTTTAGTAGAAATTGGCCTACTAAGGGATGGACATATCCTGCTTATGATTCCCAGTCTAGGGGTAGGTCTAGACGTGGTAGGGGCAGAGCTCAAGGTTCTTTTAGGCCTAGAACAGGGAGTTCACCTGCTCAGACTTCTGGTGAGGGCAGGGGTCAGCCCTTTCGTAAACAGACCCAATGACCTGCCTTTACAGCTGCCAGTAGATTCTCGTCTGGCAGCTCCTTTAGGAGGAAGACTGTCTCTTTTCAAAGAAAATTGGGATTTAATTACTCAAGACAGATGGGTGTTGGATATCATTCACCACGGTTACAGGTTTTATTTCCATACATTGCCCCCTTTCAAAGGCATGCCAGACGTTCCTCCTCCTCAAAGGAAAGAGGCTCACAAGCAAATTTCTCAGTTACTCCAAATAGGGGCCATTCAGCCAGTCCCTGTATCAGAAAGGGGCCTAGGATTTTATTCTCGCCTGTTCCTAGTACCAAAGAAGGGGAACACGTGGAGACCAATTTTGGATTTATCTATCCTCAACACTTATCTGGACATTCCCAAGTTCAAGATGTTGACGTTACAACAGCTTTTACCTCTGCTGGGCAAAGATCACTGGATGGTAACTTTAGATCTCAAGGAAGCTTACCTTCATGTGCCTATAAGACTAAGTTGCAGGAAGTATCTGCGTTTCGAGCTGGAAATTCTCATTATCAGTTCTCTGCATTGCCCTTTGGCTTATCTACTGCCCAGAGTATTCACAAAGGTTCTGGCTCCAGTGATAGCTTACTTCAGGCTACAAGGAATTCAAATCTATCCTTACTTGGACGACTGCCTGATTCTGGCTCAAGAAAAGGAAGACCTTCTACAGCATCTGGAACATGTTATAGCAGTGCTAAGATGCCTAGGGTATTCTGTGAGCGAAATAAAGTCCAGTCTAGTACCCTCTCAAGACATGTGCTTTCTGGGTGTGAGACTGAATACAGCAGCCCAGATGGCCTTTTAACCCCGGACAAACAAAAGAGTCTATCACTTTACTTCCATCAACTATCTCATCAGTCCGTGCTGACTGCAAGGACAGTCCTTCAAGCATTAGGGTTCATGGCATCTTGTATTCTGGTGCTTCCCAATGCCAAACTGCATATGAGGAAGCTACAATGGTATCTCAAAATGTATGGACACAGCACTGCCAGGATTTGGACACTGTCATTCAAATAATACCTTGCCTTCAAAAAGAATTTTTGTGGTGGGCTCAGGAATGTCACCTAAACAAGGGACTCTCTGTGACCCGGCCAGAGGCGAGTCAGATTTTAACGACAGATGCCTCGGACATTGCTTGGGGAGCTCATCTAAATGGAAAGTGGATACAAGACAAGTGGCCTGCCAGACTACAGCATCTACATATCAACATGAAGGAGATGTTGGCAGTCCAGTTTGCATTAATGGCTTTCAAGGAGTTACTTCTTCCAGGGCAGGTGTTGATTCTAACAGACAACACAACTGTCATGTGGTACATCACCAAACAAGGGGGAACACATTCTTATCCTCTATGCAGGAAAGCAATGATTTTATGGGAGACTGCGCTCAGCTTGCAACTAACTCTTCAGGCAAGGTTTCTGCCGAGCACAGAACTCCTTAGCAGATGTGTTAAGCAGACAAATCATGGATCCCCACGAGTGGAAACTGGATCTTCATGTATTTCAGAAATTGACAGTGTCATGGGGAACTCCAGACATAGATCTGTTCGCTTCTCCACTAAACCACCAGCTGCCAAAGTTTTGCACAAAGGGGTTTCATCACACAGCTTGGAAAGTGGATGCTCTGTCTTTCAGTTGGAAAAATCTTCATGTGTATGCCTTTCCACCTCTGCCTCTTCTTCCAAAGGTGCTCTTAAAGGTCAGACAAGACAAGCCAAGCCAAGGATGATTTTAATAGCTCCAGATTGGCCTCGGCAACACTGGTACCCACTACTAAGGAGTCTGGTAAGGAAGCCTCCATGGCCTTTACCTTTGATTCCACATCTGTTATCTCAGAAGGACGGTCATCTGCTCAATGTCAAGCTTCACTCTCTTCATCTAACAGCCTGGCATATTCTGTGTTGAAACACAGCAGGTCTCAACTTCCTCAACAAGTTTTAAATGTGATTATGGAAGCTAGAAGACCTAGTACAAGGAAAGTGTACGCTGAAAAATGGAAGAGATTTTTATTTTGGAGTACAGCAAAGAATTTGGAGATTTCTGAGCCTAATTTGAGTGTGGCTCTTCAATATCTTACTGAGTTATTGGACAAAGGTTTGTCCTTCTCTTCCATTAAGATTCATGCTGCAGCAATTTCAGCTCACTATGATTGTGACCCACCATTGTTTTCGCATCCTTTGTTCAAGCAGTTTCTTAGAGGGGCAAAGAATATAAGACCCCCACGTAGAGCTCCTACTCCTGCTTGGGATCTCAATTTTGTGTTGGAAAAACTTACTCTACAACCTTTTGAGCCTGCAGCTACTGCTGAATTGAAATACTTGTCATGGAAGACTGCTTTTCTGTTGGCTATTACCTCTGCAAGAAGGGTGTCTGAGTTGCAGGCCCTTATGGCAGTAGAGCCCTTTTTGATTTTCCATAAGGATAGGGTATCATTACGTACTAATCCTTCTTTTATGCCTAAGGTGGTTTCTAGTGTGGCTTTAAACCAAACTATTCATTTGCCTACTTTTTATGCAGACCCCCAAAATAAAGGGGAAAAGATTTTGCACACTTTAGATGTGCACAGGCAATTGCGTTATTATTTGAGCAGGACTAAGGATTTTAGGCAGTCTCAGCAGTTGTTTGTTTCTTTTGCTTTGAGCTCGCAGGGCAAGCCTGTGTCAAAACAAACTATTTCTAGGTGGATTGGGTTTTGCATTGCATTTTGTTATTCCCATCATGGCAAGGAGATTCCAGCTGGGATTAGGCCTCATTCCACTAGGGCTACTGCCACTTCAACAGCATTTCTAAGAGGGGTGGCAACTAAGGATATTTTGGAGGCAGCTACTTGGAGTTCAGTGCATACTTTCTCTAAGCATTATCACCTTCCTCTCTACTCTAAGTCTAGGGCTGGTTTTGCCACAGCTATTTTGCAAGGCATGTTGTCAGCTCCTGCTTCTTTATGATTTGCCAGCCTCCCTTACCTCTGCTTTGGGATTCTACCCAATAGTTAGGACTGCAGCAATGTGGAACGAAGAACATAGTACAGTTTTGTACCTACCATAAATGTAGATGTTCGAGGATCCACATTGCTGCAGTCCAATTCCTCCCTCCTTCCCTCTGTGTTTAGGGGTGGTTGTGTAGGTGAGGTTATATGCTGATATTTTTGTATATATTGTACATATTTTTGGTGCAGGTATATTGGGACTTGTCTTTTTAGGGTCTTCTGACATCTGGGGCAAGAAAAGACTGAGGATATGGCGTCGGTCATGCGCATTAGTACCCTGACGTTCTGACGTCAGTCTAATGCGCCCTGACCGACGTCAGCCTTATACTTTGGTATTCGGGCCGACTGGACAGCGGACTACCCAATAGTTAGGACTGCAGCAATGTGGATCCTCGAACATCTACATTTATGGTAGGTACAAAACTGTACTTTGTGGTAACTCTAGCCATTTTAGTTCTTTTAGTGCAACACAGTGATGTGTTCTGTAACTGGAGTTTGTAGCAAACTTGGCTATCTTATTGTAACAGGATTCTAGCTTGTTTAGGTCAGTTTTTCTAATATGGGTGAAAATAGGTGCTGCTTACAGTAGTGTGGACAGAAGGCGACTCTGGGCAAGGGTGACTCTTGCTTGGTGTGAGAGAAAGTTTTTGTGCCTATATAGTGCACCCATTTTTTTGTAAACCAATTTGATGGTTTGAGATGTGGATATCAAAGTGAAGATTGTTGTCAGTTTCAATACCAAGAAGTTTGGTTTGGTCAGAAGGGGAGATGGTAGTGCCATTTTTAGAGGTGATAGAAAAGGAGAGGAGAACTTTTGATTTGTAAAGGGAAAATAGTAGTAGTTTTGTCTTATTGGGGTTTAGGATTAGTTGGATTCCCGAGATCCATTTTTCTACAGAGTTGAAGGTTTCCTGGGTAAGTTGCTGTAGAATGGTGGGAGATGAGGCAGTGCAGATCAGGGTTGAATCATCTGCGTATTGAATGTGTGCCATGCTAGGTAGAGCTGTACAGGTTGATGTTCTTCGTGTTTCACTGTTGCAGTCCTAACATATGGGTTATCCGGCTCCTGGTAGCCCTCAATCAGCCCGAATACAAGAGTCCTCGTTATATGACGTCGGTTGTAAACTGATGTCAGAATGTCAGGTATGAAGGGAGGTGGCCAACGCCATTTCCGCAGTCTTTCTTGCCACGGAGCCCGAAGCAGATGCAATTCGCAGTAGTGCCAGTCGGCCGTTTACTTTCTGCATTCCGACTACCAAGTTGAAGACACCTTCAGATAAGTACCCCATTGGGGATCCTCTTTTCTTGCTTTAACGAATGTCAGATAAAGTTAATAACTGTCTTGCCTTTGGAAAACAGATTCCGTACCATTATTTTCATTCCTATTTATAACTTGTTTGGGCCTTGAGCACGATGTCCCTAACTGTGATCTCTGTGCTTCCTTCAACCCGCATATGCTGTAGAGCTAAGATTTTATATAAGCATTTTGGAGTCTGGCCTAAGTTTGTCTGTATGGCAACACTGTAAAGTACTCGAGCACCAGGATTGTAAATAAAAGACCAAACCTTAAGAAACACAATCCCTGGAAGTAACAGTCCACTCACCTTGGTGAGTCAAAACACCATGAAATTATTCCAAGTACAAGGGTGTAGTCCAAGCACAGTAAAGTTTATTCCACCGTTCATTAAAATTCCACAGCAAAGGTAAAAATTTCCAAAATCCAACAATGAAGTAAGCGCTTTAGTTTGTAAACATACCAGACTTTATCAAACTGTTGTTTCCCTCCTCTTTGCACTTGTATATACTTGTGTACTTAATTAATAGCCAATTAACATTTAATAATACAGTTCTCTGAAAATAAAAATGTGTGTACACATACTCAAGAACTGTGTTAGCAGGATTGCAATACATGTAAAATTTGTTACCAAGAAGAATAATGTGTTTATAGACTGAAAACTTGAATTTTATTTCAAGAATTCGCCTTTTAAATTACAACTTCGTAGCTCTCTGTTTTAACACTGGCCGTATAGATAAATAATCATTAATACCCGGGGATTCTATTGCATTTTATGTCAACTGCCAGTGTAATTCCCTAGTTTCTAATTCATGCCCCCAATCACCTCCTCTGATGTTCCTTTTCACTATCTCAAGTATGCCAAACTTGAAACAGGTAAAATTAGGACATATTTCTGAGTGTTTAAAAAGTGCATTGTTTTTGTTCTTGGTTTCTATGGCATATGTGTGTTCATAAATTCTTTGCCTTAGGGACCTTTCCATTTTCCCCACATAGAAATTTAAACAACTTTGACAAATGGCAATGTAAACCACCCCTCTTGTTTGACAATTGCCACCAACCATCCTAATAGCGGGTGTCGTATCTCCTACCTTGTATTCACTGCTTTCTAAAATCAGTGAACATTGGTTACACCTACCACATTTGTTAGTACACTTAACTGTACTTAACTGTTTTGTGTGTTCTAATAAATATTTCATATTTTTCCCCACTCTGTTAGTAAAGAGTGGACCTGTGCCTATAGATTATTTGGACGTAAGGTTGACTAAAAATATCAACCAGAACTGTTTTGAATCACTGGTCCATAGGAAACCAACATATTCTAATAGTTTTTTGAGGTTTGAGAGTCAACCTCCATTATATATTAAGAGAAACCTTGTAAGAGGCCAGATGATTAGAGGGGCTAGAATGTGTTCAACATTTGAAGGGTTAACAAAAGAAGTGATGTTACTGACCCAAATGTTTAGGAACAGGGGATACCCCATGGAATTGGTGGAGAAATTTAAAGAAGAGATTACAATAGGATGGGGTAATAAATGTATTCCCCTATTAGGACAAAAACAAGTCTTTAAGGAAACACAAAGTAATCAGACCAATAAATGCAAACATTCTATGGTTATAGAATTCAGTTCATTTGGTAGGGAAGTACAAAAGATTCTTACCAAGAATTGGGTGATTTTGGAAGGAAATGAAGAGTATACCCACTGGTTAGGTACGGGTCCACTCTTTACTAACAGAGTGGGGAAAATATGAAATATTTATTAGAACACACAAAACAGTTAAGTGTACTAGCAAATGTGGTAGGTGTAACCAATGATGTTATGTGATCCTATCTCGCCTACATTCTGTACTGATGGGTTCGGAGCCGATCCTCGGCTCCGACTCGGCACGCTATGCTATAGAGCGAAGTCTCTCATTGGCTGAGCTATTCTATATCCCAGGATGCACCACCGCTACTTCCCCAGATCTCGTTTGCCGCTTACAAGCTAGGACGTGGTCTCGAACTTGGCTGAGCTAAGTGCTGTTTTTTTCTGAGAGTTTTCTGTCAGAAATTTCCTAAATCTTTATCCAAAAGCTGTTTTAACAGCTATTGTTGTGTATACGTGTGTTTTTGTGAGAAATTTGTGGTAAAAATTTTGTGTTGGACAGGGAAAGGTTTCCGTTTAAGTTAGAGGGGCCTTCCCCTCGTTCTTATTGAGTCTTCTTGTTGTTTCAGAGGTCAAGTACCTGTTTAAGTTAGAGGGTTCTTGGCCCTCTTTTTGGTGTTTGTCATACGTTTAAATTTGTTGGGCTTTCGCTCTTGTTTAAAAAAAAAAAAAAAAAAAAGTTCTTTATTGTTGTGTGGCTATATATATAGTGTTTTTTTCTCTGACATATAATTTGGCAAAGTGTTTACAATTATGTCTAAGGAGCATAGACCCTCCGGGTTTAAAAAATGCACGAGATGCAACTATAAAATGTCCATCACAGATGATCACTCCTTATGCGTTTACTGCTTAGGCGCCAAACACCTTCAGGAGTCCTGCAGCGTGTGTCACGCCTTTTCCTCTCGGGTCCTCCAAGAGAGGAAGAATAAATTGAACTTAAAAGGGCTTATCAAACCCTCCTTCGAAGAGGCCTCATCTTCCTCTCCCTCTCCAGCTAAGAAAAAGAAATCGTCGGCTCCGACCAGCCCGTCGGAACCGACCACTAAGAAATCTAGGCAGGCTTCCCCATCGGCTCCACGGACTTGGAGCCGAGGGCGAACGTCTGCCTCGATGCCTCCAGCCTCGACTCCTCTGGTTTGGAGCCGATGGCTGGGGCTTGAGCGGGTCACCTTCATCGGCTCCACTGATATTGGAGCCGATGAGGGTTGCCGGCTCAGACACTTCCCCTTCGGCGCCGAAGCCCTTATCGGCACCGAGGGAAATTGCTATGGAATCTCCCTCGGCACCGATATTGGTCGAGTCCATTCGGAGCCGGTCCCCCAGTCCTTCGGAGCCGATGGAGAAGTCAGCTTGGACCCGATCGGTCTCCTCCCGATCTTCCAAGATGTCGGATTCGGACATCGACAGGGTGCTCCTAAGACTGTTTCAGTCTCCTGTATTCCAGAAATTAGTTTCGGCTCCAGCCCATTCGGCTTCGGAGCCGATGGCCCACCCTGTAGTTCTGGTTCCTCCTCCAACAGCCTCGGCACCATTGGAGACGGTGCTGGTGGAGCCGATGCCGGTTTTTGGGTCGGCTCCGACCCTTACTCCAACCCCGGCTCTCGAGTCGGAGTTCGGTACACGGACCTCCTCGGTCGGCCCCGGTGGGGACGCTTCGGGACCGATGTTTTCGGTTCCTAGCCTTCCTCTCGGTGCCTCGGCTGCGGGGGTGCCGTCTACTGTTGTGGCCCTGGGGGTTGGACCTTCCCAGGACTCTGGCGGTCCGGCCTTCAGGGCCATGAGGAGTGCTTTGGCCAAATCCTCTTTGGCTACCTCCACGGTCTCACCGACACCTTCCCTACACATGGAGACTGGGTCTTTCGTAGTCCCCCTGTCGCTAGACAGCGGAGCCCAGGGGCCTGAGGTCACCCCCAGTGGGGCCCCCCCCCTCCTGGAGGTCCCTCTGAAGCTTCTTCGGAGGAACCCCCAAGGAAAAGACTGTGCAAGAGGAAGCACGTCGACTCCCCCGATGAGTCTCTCATGTTGGACACCGATCTTGATGATGCGGAGGGGTCCCCTAAGTCGTCCTCAGATGATGTCTCCTTTGCAGACATCTTGGAAGCCCTCAAACAACGAGGCGGCTGGCATTCCAAACCTTCCGCTGATGAGTTGGTGTTCCTCAAGGCCTTCGGGGCTCAGCCCTCCGCCTCCTGGGTGTCTCCGCCCTTCGACGAGCTCCTAGATTTGATCTGTCGAAGGGCGTGGGAGCATCCAGACTCTGTGGAACCGGTGCCTGCTCGCCCAAATAAATTCTTATCAGCACCCCCAGAGAAGGAGTTTCTGACCAAAGATGTGGCTGTAGATGCCCTGGTGGTGGCATCTGCTACCCAACAAGATGTAGCAGAGGCTTCGACGTCCGTCCATCCTCCTAATAAGGAGTCTAGGAGCATGGACCGGTA
Organism: Protopterus annectens; assembly: GCF_019279795.1. NCBI lineage: Eukaryota > Metazoa > Chordata > Ceratodontiformes > Protopteridae > Protopterus > Protopterus annectens. The sequence goes on from NC_056733.1 coordinate 643,687,536, forward strand.
CGGGAAGCGCACCCTCAGTTCAGTGGCCTTTACCTTAAGGTCCCTGAACTATTTGACGCACTTCTCCAGATTTCAGAGGGATCTGATCAAGGAGCTTTCAGATACCCTCTTGGGTAACCTACTTGAGCAGCTGGCCCAGACGGTTGGCTCTCAGTTGGCTACGCTGTCATCGATATCAAACTTCGTCCATGAGGCTCATTTCATATGCAGCCGAGGCGGTAGAGCTGCAGGTACGGGTGTTGCTCTCACGGAGGCAAGCCTGGCTCCGCCTGTGTCATTTTAGGAAGCCTTTAAGTCTTCCTTTGCCGGCTCCGTTGATGGGTCCTCTTTGTTTGGACCCAAGGTAAAGGACACATTGACCGCTGTGAGCAAGAAGGTAAGACTTTGACTGCCGGGCACGATTTTCCACTCCCTTCGGCCTTACCCCAAGGCTAAAGAGGAGGAAAATGTGATTCCGTAAATCCCAGAAGTCCTATCCCTCAGCAGGACGATCCCCTTCTAGAGGCAGAGGAGGGGAAATTTTTCTGGAAGACGCCGTCCCAGAGGTGGCAGAGGCCCCGCAACACTGGAGACCGTGAGTCCTTTGTGGCTCTTCAGCCTTCCACAATCCCTGAAGGATTGCCCGACTGTGCAGCTCGGAGCCAGTCGGGGTCGTTCGAGGCACCTAAAAGCCTGGGAAGGTATCACTCAGGACCGATGGGTGCTTGAATCATAGCCGGAGGTTACGCCATCCCCTTTTCACACCCTCCACGGCGTCCAAGAAAATCCCGGACCCGCCACCCAGTCAACGGAAATCGCAGCCTTAGAAATCTCAAAGCTGCTTCAAAGGAGTCATCCAACTGGTCCCAGACCAGATCGGATTAGTGACTTACTCAAGATTCTTTTGGTGCCAAAAGACCGGGACTTGAGGCCCATTTTGGATCTCAGCATCCTAAATCGATCAGTCAAAAGTCCAAGTTCGAATGGTCACCTTACAATCCATTCTCCCACTGCTGGAGAAAGGTGTTTGGATGTGCTCCATAGATCTCAAGGACGCCTATTATCACATCCTGATAGATCAGGCGTCCAGGAGACATTTGCGCTTCAGCCTAGGAGACAGTCATTTTCAGTTCTGCGCACTGCCCTTTGGTCTCACCACAGCCCCCAGGGTGTTCACCAAATGTTTGGCGGTCGTGACTGCTCACCTGAGGAGTCTAGATTCCAGGTGTTTCCGTATCTGGACGACTGGCTCCTAACTGCCACCTCCAGGCGTCTACTATTGCAGAACCTACAAGCCACCATATCACTAGGCACTTCCCTTGGAATCACCTTCAATTGGCCAAAGTCTGTGTTGCTGCCATCTCAGCGCAATAAGGTTCATCGGAGTAGAGATAGACTCAAACCAAATGCGGGTCTATCTTCCTACAGAAAGGATACAGACTATACAGGCTCAAGTCTGAGCCTTGCTTCTCAGATCCAAAGCTCCAGCCAGGATGGTCCTGCAGCTATTAGGCTGCATGTCGGCCACTGTTCTCCTAGTCCCTTTAGCAAGATTACATATGAGAATTCTCCCGTGGCTCCTATCGACACAGTGGTCCTTTCAGGATCTCCCCCTCAGTCACCTCATACGTATCACGGAAACCTGCAAACGGGACCTTCGCTGGTGGCTGGTGCCCTCCAATCTGGATCAGGGACGACCCTTTGTTCCACCTCCTCCTATGGCCACATTGACTACGGACGCCTCCCAGACGGGGTGGGGGGGGGGCATTACCTGGGCAGGTCAGTCCAAGGCAATTGGCATTCCGACGAGAGTCTCCTTCATATCAACATTCTAGAAATGAGGCGGTGTTTCTGTCTCTACAAGCCCTCCATGATTACCTCCCTCAGGGCGTAATTGCCATTCACTCCGACAACATGTCAGTAGTCTGGTATCTGAACAAACAGGGAGGGACCAGATCCTACCCCCTTTGCAGAGAGGCCATGAGAGTTTGGGAATGGGCAGTGGTGACCAGACGATGTCCTTCAAGGATGCATCTGCAGTCCTAATAAATGGGGTTGTCCTGCCTTAGGCAGCCCTTCGGTCGGCCGGATTCCAAAGTCTGGGTCTGGCCTCGGCTGATGTCGCACTTCACCCGACGTCATAGCTGCTGTCAATTGGGTATAAAGGCATCAACCAACGCCATTTTCCCCAGTCTTTCTTGCCGCGTGGCGCCCCAAGCAGAAGCTGTTCGCAAGTGCCGGTCGGTCAGAACCAGAGATTGCTACTACCGAAGACTTCTAAAAAGCTAAGTACCCCGTTGGGGACTCTTTCTTGCCTCAGCCGATGTCAGAAAAAGTGAATAACTGTTTAACTTGTGGGAAACAAAAACCTCATAAAGATTTCCACTCTTACTGCCTACCTTGCTTAGGCCCAGACCACGACGTAGCAGCTTGTCTAGCCTGTGCTTCCTTCAACCGACGGACACTTAGACGTCGGTCAGAATTTGCAGAGGAGTTTTTCGGCTCCGCTTTTGCTTACAACATGCCGTCGGAGACTCCGACTTCACAATTAGCAAAAAAGCGTAAGGAAAAGGACCGACACTCGCGGTCCGCGGTTTCGGCCGAAACTGCGGTTAAGCCAACCGCGAGTGTCTCGGTTTCGGCTGAAACCGAGTCCTCGGTTCTTCCTTCGGCCGAAAGCATGCCTCCTACTACCGAGGCCTCATCCAGCATGGCTGAATCTGCTACTGAATTTCCGCCTGCTCTTTCAGGTTCTCAGGATTTATCAGATACTATCCCGTTAGATATATCTACTCCTGCACGTGGAGCTGCTAGGCCCCCCGCATCCATGTCAATTAAGGCTTTTTCTAGGGCTAAAGCAGCTAAATCTTCAAAGACCATGCCTGCTAAAACCCCATCACACAGGCCTAGCTCTAGTACTCGAATGCTCAGTCTAGCAGAGGATCTCATTTCTTTGATCAGGGGATCCCAGCCTCACCCTGACAGGGCCTCTCTTCCCCCTCCAGAGAAGAGGCCTAGAGCAGAGCCCCCTGAGCCAGTTTCTACAGATTACTCCTCTGATGATTCAGAAAACTCAAATCCTCCAGAAGGCCCTTATCCTCCATATGAGGATTCCGACGCAGAAGACTCCATTCCTTCTGCCTCTCCTCCTGAGGAATTTTCTTTTGGGGAAACATTGCATGCTATGAGAGAACAATTTCAATGGCAGGGCCAGGATTTTTCAGACTCTAGGAAAAGGCTTAGGACCTTTTTACATTTGCCACAACATAGGCCTTTAGCCATTCCTCCAGTACTTACAGTTGTGGATGATGCATTTAATGATGCTTGTACTGCCCCTGACTCTATTCCCCCGGCCCCTGCTAAGCCCGACAGATACTACAGGGTTCCGGACACACATTATCACTTGTATAAGGCTCCTATTGCAGATCCTGAAACTATTTCTCAGGGCCTCAAAGCTGTAGCAGCTGCCTCTGCCAAAAACCCCCTCCCCTCTGAAAGAGAATCTAGGGCTTTAGAGAGATGAGGTAAAAAAGTTTATACTTCTGATACTTTCGGCTAGGGCCTTAAACTGTCAATTCCACATGATTCAGTATCAGGAATTTTTGTTGGATCAGCTAACTAAAAAACTGTCCTCTCCTGAACCTTTAGACCGTAAGTCCCTTCAGGAATTGGTACATGACACTCAGCAAGTCAATAATCATTCTTTAAAATGCGGCTATGATGCACTGGAGGCTTCCTTTAGATCAGCTATGACTGGTACAGTGATCAGAAGGCATGCATGGTTAAGAGCAAACCTTACCAGACAATGTAAAGTCCAAGCTCCTAGATGCTCCCATGGAAAAACACAGTTTGTTTGGCTCCCCTGCACAGCAAGTGTTAAAGAAGGTGGAAGAAAAGGCAAAATCTGTCCAGACAGTCAAGGATTTCTTACAGGTCCAGCCTCCGAGGTTTAGTAGGAACTGGCCTTCCAAGAATTGGTCCTTTCCAGACACCACCAGAGCACAGAGAGGCAGAAATAGGCGCCCAAGAGGCAGAGGTCAATCCAGAGATGCCTACAGGGGACGTCAGTGGCAGCCTAACAACCAGAGAAGTACTGCCACAGATCCAGCCACTACCACTTCCACAGGACAATCACAGTGACTTGGCTCTGAAACCGCCTACCAGGGAACAACTAGAAGCACCCTTAGGCGGAAAGCTAGCCTTATTTTCAGTAAACTGGCATTACATTACAGAAGACAAATGGATTTTACAGACAATAGACAAAGGTTACAGGTTTCACTTTCATACTCTACCAAGGAAGAGAGGAATGCCAAACCTACCTCCAAACCAAAAGACAAACGCTCTAGAACAAATAGACCACTTACTAAGGATGAGAGCTATAGAAAAGGTACCGTCTATGGAACAAGGACAAGGATTTTATTCCAGACTTTTCCTGGTACCAAGAAAGGAAAATCAATGGAGACCTATTCTCGACCTGTCCGCTCTCAACACATATCTCATTGTTCCAAAATTCAAGATGCTGACACTACAGCAACTTCTTCCCATGCTGGGCAAGGAGTCTTGGCTGGTAACTCTAGATCTCAAGGAGGCATACCTGCACGTCCCCATACGACCAAACTGCAGAAGATACCTCAGATTTCTTGCAGGATCAGAGCATTATCAATTCTCAGCATTGCCTTTAGGCTTATCTACTGCGCCCAGAGTATTCACGAAATGCCTGGCATCAGTAATTGCTCATTGCAGGCTTCAGGGAATTCAAATTTATCCATACCTGGACGACTGCCTGTTACAAGCGGACAACAAAAACAAATTAACAACAGATTTGAGAGGGGTTATTCACCTATTGCAAGCCCTGGGATACACAGTCAACATAAAAAAGTCAAGGCTGATACCATCCCAAAGGATAACCTTCTTGGGTGCAGAACTGGACACATCAAAGCAAATGGCATTCCTCGCAGCAGAAAAGCAGAAGCAACTACCACTCTATTTCATGGCATTGGCAATGCAGAACCAGCTTACAGCAAGGAAAGTCCTGCAAGCCCTGGGTTACATGGCATCCTGCATAATATTGATTCCACATGCCAGACTACATATGAGGAAGTTGCAATGGTACCCAAGGAATTTATGGTCTCTGCACAAGCACAGCCTAGAAACCCAAATTCCAATAATCCCATGCCTGAAACAAGAATTCCAGTGGTGGGCTCAGGCCTGTCAATTGAACAAAGGACTGCCCTTCCACAGGCCTCACCCAAGCCAGACTATCACCACAGATGCCTCAGACCTCGGTTGGGGGGCACACATGGTGGACAAGTGCATACAAGGCTTATGGACACAAGACCAGCTGAACCTACACATAAATCAAAAAGAGATGCTGGCAGTAAAGCAGGCAATTCAGACATTCAGACCGTTTCTCCAACAGGGTCATTTGCTGATAAGGACGGACAACACCACAGTTATGTGGTATATCAACAAACAGGGAGGTACACATTCATACCCTCTATGCCGGATGGCAATGGATCTTTGGAATGTGGCCCTGAACCTCAACATCCAGCTCCAAGCCATATTTGTGCCAGGAAAAGAAAATATACTAGCAGACATCTTAAGCAGAACTACCACGGATGCCCACAAATGGATGCTGCATCCAGACATCTTCAAATCCATCTCAAGGAAATGGGGACTACCAGAAATAGACCTGTTTGCATCCCCTCACAACCACCAATTGAAAAAATTCTGCACAAGGACATACCACCCGCTTGCTTGGAAGGTGGACTCCTTATCCTTCAGTTGGGAAAACCTGACAGCATATGCATTCCCACCTCTTCCTTTGATGCACAAAGTGCTACTGAAGATCAAGGAAGATCACCCAAGGATCATCCTGATAGCTCCAGGCTGGCCGAGGCAGCATTGGTACCCACTACTGAGGAGTATGTCTCGGGGACTCGCATGGCCTCTACCCCTAGTTCCTTTACTGCTAACACAGAACAACTTCAAAACCCTGCATCCAAACTTGAAAACACTGCAGCTAGCTGCTTGGAACATTATATAACACCAAATAACCCAGATTTATCTCAAAGGGTTAAAGACATTATCTTGGAGGCTCGCAGACCCTCAACAAGGAAAACTTACTCAGCAAAATGGAAAAGATACTTCATTTGGAGTGCAGCAAAAGGAGAAAATGTATCATTGGCAAACATAGCTAGCATCCTGGAATATTTAGCAGAGCTTTTCCACAATGGCCTGTCTTACTCCTCCTTCAAGATCCACGCATCAGCAATTTCAGCAGAATACAACATGGATCCTCCAGTCTTTTCTCATCCTCTACTCAGGCAGTTTCTCAGAGGAATTAAAAATGTAAAGCCACCAAGGAAGCCACCATTGCCTACATGGGACCTGAACTTTGTGTTAGAAAAATTGACACTACCCCCTTTTGAACCAGCAGCAACAACAGAATTACAGTACTTATCTTGGAAAACTGCTTTCCTGCTTGCAATCACTTCAGCAAGAAGGGTTTCTGAATTACAGGCATTAATGGCACTACAGCCCTTCCTTATGTTCCTCCAGGATAGAGTGTCCATGAGAACTAATCCTACTTTTATGCCAAAGGTGGTCTCCAGGGTATCATTAAACCAAGCAATCCACCTACCAACATTCTTCCCCAACCCACAGAACAGGGGGGAAAGACTACTACATACCTTGGATGTGCATAGGCAATTGCGCTACTACCTGGACAGAACCAAGAACAATAGAAAAACTGACCAGCTTCTGGTAGTATATGCAACAGGAATGGAAGGAAAAGCAATTTCAAAACAGACAATCTCAAAGTGGATAGGAAATTGCATTAGATTCTGTTACTCTTTTCATGGGAAGGCAACTCCAGAAAACATCAGACCTCACTCCACAAGGGCTACAGCCACTACAACAGCTTTTTTACGAGGAGTGGCTACCAAAGACATTTTAGAGGCTGCTACTTGGAGCTCCATGCATACATTTGCCAAGCATTATAATCTACCTTTATACTCCAGATCCCGAGCAGGATTTGCCACTGCTGTATTGCAAGGGATCTTAACTACACCATAATCTTCTTAGTACCTCCTCCCCCAGTTTGGCTATGGTATTCTACCCATTTGTTAGGACTGCAGATGCATCCTTGAAGGACATAGTACAGTTTTGTACCTATCATAAATGTAGATGTCCGAGAGGTATGCATCTGCAGTCAGGATTACCCTCCCTCCTTCCCCTCTGTGGTATTCCTAGGGTATTTGCCCATCCAGTAGCTAGCTGGGGGAATCTATTATGGTGTATTTGTTTGTATATATGTATATACCTGTTTATTTCTATTTTGCTCTCTACTGTTTGGAATCATTTGCATTTATCCAAATTTAGCCTTCCTAGAGGGCACCTGGCATCTGGGGCAAGAAACACTGAGGAAAATGGCGTCGGCTGATGCCTTTATACCCAATTGACAGCAGCTATAACGTCGGGTGAAGTGCGACATCAGCCGAGGCCAGACCCAGACTTTGGAATCCGGCCGACCGAAGGGCTGCCTGAGGCAGGACAACCCCATTTGTTAGGACTGCAGATGCATACCTCTCGGACATCTACATTTATGGTAGGTACAAAACTGTACTTTTTCTGGTAGCGACTCATATCCCTGGGAAATCCAACGTGATAGCCGACAGACTAAGCAGAACTATTCTCTCTCCTCACGAGTGGTCTCAGAACGATGCAGTGACAACTCAGATCTTCAGCAGATGGGGAACTCCTTGTTGCGACCTTTTCGCAACCCCGCTGAACGCGAAGTGCAGAAAGTTCTTCTCTCTCACTCCAGCTCCGGGGGAGAGTCCTATGGACGCTTTAGCCCATCCTTGGCCCACCGGCTTGCTATATGCCTTCCCTCCAGTTCCCCTCCTTCCCAGAGTGATCCAAAAGGTGTCTCACTTGGGGAGCAAAATTATTTTAATTGCCCCTTACTGGCCTCGTCAGGTATGGTTCCCCTATCTTCGGAAATATGCACTGGACGGCCCATGGTTCCTGGATCAGATCCCAGACCTATTAATTCATCAGTCGGGACAACTCCATCAGTCCCTTCACACTTTGAAGTTAACAGCTTGGCTCCTCCTCTTCCGACTATAGTCAGGAATCATACTTTAGACCCGGAAGTCATACATATCTTATCCTCGGCCCACAAGTCTGCCACTAAAAAACTGTATACTAGCAAATGGAAGAGATTTGCTATTTGGGCTCAACTCCGGGGTCTGGATCCCATCACTGTTCCGGTGTCAGAAGTACTGAAATTTCTAACTTCCCTATTCAATCAAGGTTCTTCAGTCTCTACCATCAAGGTCCAATTGGCAGCTATTTCCAATTTTCATGAATCTATAAACCCACCTTTAATGAGCAACAGATTGTGTAAAACCTTCATGAAAGGTGCTGCGCTTTTACGACCTCCGATTTCTCATCCTGCTCCTCCGTGGGATCTCGATGTGGTATTACGTGCCTTAACTCCTCCCCCTTCGAACCGGCAGCAACCTGTGATTTGAAACTTCTTTCTTGGAAAACTGCCTTTCTGGTTGCGATTACTTCTGCCAGAAGGGTTTCAGAGCTTCAAGCTCTATCTGTCAAACCACCGTACCTGGTTTTTCACAAAGATAGAGAGTATCCCTCAGGCCTAACCCATCTTTTGTCCCTAAAGTTTGTTCCAGTTTTCTTCCCAAAGTACTCAAACAAAGCGGAATACATCTTCCACACATTGGATGTCCACAGGCAATTGCGCTTTTATTTAGACAGGACCCAACAAACACGGAAAACAGATCAATTGTTTGTGTCCTTTTCGGATAATAAATTGGGCAAAGCCGTCACAAAGGTCACTATTGCCAAATGGATCAGGGACTGTATTAGTCAGGCTTATTCCTCTTCTAATAAAGAGCTTACAACCTCTGTCAAAGCTCACTCTACAAGAGCTATGGCTACTTCAATAGCATTCCATTCTAAGCTTGCCATTAGTGACATTTGTGCTTTCGACTACGTGGTCTTCCCGCACACCTTCATTTCCCACTACAAATTGGATGTGGCATCTCGGTGAGCTTCATTTGGTTCCACAGTTCTCAGGAGTGTTTTCCAGTGAGCCACCCAGGAATCAGGTGCTAGGGACGCTGTCCCATCAGTACAGAATGTAGGCGAGATAGGATCACATACCATCTTTTAGTTATGTACTTACCATAACTTTAGATGTTTGGGATCCATCTCGCCTACATTCCTTTTTTTTTTTTTTCAATAATCATTTTTTATTATTTTTCACAACCATATTACAAATTCACACATTATATACAATATATACAAAATGCTTCCATTGGTTAATTTCACATATATATCAACCTCATGTATTGATCAAAGGTACAGCACTCACAATCAAAAGGAAAATAATAAAAAAAAAAAAAAAAAAAAAATATCCAACATTAACAAATCCAAGCCAACAATCTGTCTTTTCTGTACATTTTCTATCTAATCTAAGGTTGATTTAGACTATATTCTGGTTCCCGAGAAAAAGTGGATAGTAACCTCTTAAGCCAAAATAATATTAAAATTTGCTCCCAGATTTTTATGTTGTTGATATTTTTCTTGTGATCACTAATTAACAGTTTATGCGCTAAGATGTGTTTTATTGCCAACAATCTGAAATTTTCCCACGATGTCTGGGCTGGGTTCAACCAATTTGTGGCTATATATAATTTCATTAATAGGCAAATATTCATAATTACAATCGTTTTTGATTTATTTAGATTCTCCGGGGGAATATGAAGAATCATAAACTCCCAAGAGAGTGTTGAATTTTGGTAACCCATTTTTTGTAACTGCAATTTTAATGAATTCCACAATTTATAAATGCACTTACAACTCCAGAACATGTGAAGCAAATCTGCTGTCTGATCAAAGCAATGTGGGCATATGGGTGAATTCTTTGCATCAAAATTGTGCAAAGTGAGACGAGTGTAGTATGCATTGTTAAATATCAGCTGCGTAAATACCAATTTCTGAAGGGATACGGACTTTAATGTTAATTTAAATGTCTCCAATATCTTATTGTCGTCTGGGAATATCGAATATAATTATTATACTTCCTCTCTTTTATCAATTTATATGCTGCGGTTATATATTTTCTATCCTGCAACAGCGCTTCCCATAGATTACGAGAAATGATTAAATCTTCCCCTTTCATTTCAAAGTTGTTAAAATAGTTTATAACCAAGTCTTTTAGCTGTCTTACTATAATTGAATAGGAAATAGGGAGTTCTATTTCTTTTAAAATATCCTGTACTGGTACTCCTAGAAAAGGATATAAATCGAGTACAGTTAACTCCATGATTAAAGGGAATTTCTTTAGATCAATCAATTGACCACCAATTGTTAAATTTGGGTTCCTATGAAGCGGTTGGAAAACCATCATATATTTTAGTAAATTTAAGGAAGCGAAAAGAGTTTGAATTGCCGTTACATAACTTTTGATGTGCTCCATTAGCTTATATTTACTCATTGTCCAATTATTAAAAAGGGTAATGCTTTAGTGTTGACTCCTACTTCATTTATATGCTTGTATGTTCAGAGCACCCATTTGGGTGTCCATTTTCTATTATCACTATCAGTAAGACGTCTTTAAAATCCTATTGGCCTGAATCACTAAATAGTACATTTTGAAATCCGGTAATTCCAGCCCCCCCCCTTATTTTTTGGAGCCATCAATTTTTCATATGAAATTCTCGTCTTCCTAGGTTCCCAAAGAAATCTTCCCAATCTTATATGAAGCTGTTTGAAGAATGTTTTGGTAATTCTGAGTTGTGCAGCTCTAAAAATATATAACATTCTAGGAAGAACATTCATTCTTATGATAGCTGCTCTTGCCATCATCGGTAACTTCAATCTACTCCATTTTTCAAGATCCAATGTTATTTGATCTGTAGTTGACTTTACATTGTTAATAAAAAAATCTCTGTTTTCAGTTGAGAAGACAATTCCCAGATATTTTATCTTTTCTTCCGTCAATACTTGTCCTATTAATGGTGGCATTGAAAAAGGTGTGAGTGTCTTTAATGGGAATATTTTAGATTTTTTAAAATGTAGCTTGTAATTGGAAATTCTCTCAAAGATTTCTATTGCAGCTAATATTTTTTCAGTATCGGAAACAGGTGTGGTACAATATATGTTTAAATCATCTGCATAGGCAGCCATCCTAACCTTTATTCCATACAGTACAGGAGAATTATAAAAAACATTTTGCTTAAGGTGTAAAAATAAAGGCTCCAAGTAAAGATTAAATAAGATGGGAGGTAATGGGCAGCCTTGTCGGGTACCATTTATGATTTTTATCCTATTCGAGCATTTGTGATTTATAAATAAATTTGTGTATGCATTTCTATATAGTATCCTTAACATTGAGATAAACTCCTGCGGTATATTAAAATAAGGTAATGTATCAAATAAATAATCCAAATTAACCCTATCAAATGCTTTCTGAGCATCAATAATTAGGGCATACAAATTCAGGTTTTATATTTGCATAAGAGATTAAGGTATGGGCGTTAAGGTATTATCCGTGGTCTGCCTCCCATCCATAAACCCCACCTGTTCCTCTGATATTATTGGGTTTATTACCTTTTTCAGCCTACTCACCAGAATGGATGTCATGATTTTCATGTCCATATTCAAAAGTGATATAGGCCTGTAATTATCAGGATTTTGGAATCACCTTTCTCTTTTAATATCAGAACTGTCCTTGAGGCATTAAAATGAGGATCATTAATTCTATTTAGAGTGATATAATTAAAAGTCTGTGACAATACACTGCTCAAAATCTCACTAAAAGATTTGTAGAATTCCGAGGTCAAACCATCTGGGCCTGGGGCTGTGTGAGGCTTCAGTTTCTTGATTGTTTCGGACACCTCCTCAACTGTAATCGGTTTGATTAAATCTCTATGAAATTCCTTGTCAATATTAGGAAAGTGATTCTCTGTAAAAAATCTTTTCTGTCTTTATCTTGCAAGAGTGTCTGCTTCTCACCATAAATCTGATTAAAAATTTTTTCAAAGGTCTTCATGATGTCCGCCTTGTCAGTATATGTAGTATTGTTATAGTGTATTTCAGTAATTAATCGTGTTGATTTCATCTGGTTAATAATACGAGCTAATGCTTTCGAGGGGGTTTGAATATGATTTGCATATTTAACTAAATTTCTTTGTTCATAAAGTGACAAATTTCTATTATGAAGTAAAAATAGTTCTTTTTGACATCTTAATAGCTCAGTTTCTGTCTGTTCATTATAGTTCCTCATCAAATCTTGGTCCAGTAATTGAATTTTAGTTTCTAAATCCAATTGAGTCTTTTGTAATTTTTTATAATATGTAGCTTTTTGTATAAATAGTCCTCTTAGCTGCATTTTAGTTGTAGCCCATTCTATATCTATTGGGTCTACATTCCCAATAACCCACCCTCCTTCCCCCTGCCTTGGAGATCAGAAGAGATCGGACGGTCCGAGTTCTATTGTTTCATCTTGAAACATCTGGCAATGTTATATAAACAGTTATGTGTGTATGCATGAGTGCAGACAAACAAGATCTGGGGAAGTAGCGGTGGTGCATCCTGGGATATAGAATAGCTCAGCCAATGAGAGACTTCGCTCTATAGCATAGCGTGCCGAGTCGGAGCCGAGGATCGGCTCCGAACCCATCAGTACAGAATGTAGGCGAGATGGATCCCAAACATCTAAAGTTATGGTAAGTACATAACTAAAAGTTCACTGATTTTAGATAGCAGTGAATACAAGGTAGGAGATACGACACCCTCTATTAGGATGGTTGGTAGGAGATACGACACCCTCTATTAGGATGGTTGGTGGCAACTGTCAAACAAGAGGGGTGGTTTACATTGCCATTTGTCAAAGTTGTTTAAATTTCTATGTGGGGAAAACGGAAAGGTCCCTAAGGCAAAGAATTTATGAACACACATATGCTATAGAAACTAAGAACAAAAACAATGCCCTTTTTAAACACTCAGAAATATGTCCTAATTTTACCTGTTTCAAGTTTGGCATACTTGAGATAGTGAAAAGTTACATCAGAGGAGGTGATTGGGGGAACGAATTAGAAACTAGGGAATTACACTGGCAGTTGACATTTAAATGCAATAGAATCCCCGGGTATTAATGATTATTTATCTATACAGCCAGTGTTAAAACAGAGAGCTAGGAAGTTGTAATTTAAAAGGTGAATTCTTGAAATAAAATTCAAGTTTTCAGTCCATAAACACATTATTCTTCTGGATAACAAATTTTACATGTATTGCAATCCTGCTAACACAGTTCGCGTATGTGTACACACATTTTTATTTTCAGAGAACTGTATTTTTAAATGTTAATTGGCTATTAATTAAGTACACAAGTGTATATAAGTGCAAAGAGGAGGGAAACGCAACAGTTTGATAAAGTCTGGTATGTTTACAATTATGTATGCACATATACACACACACACATATATATATATATATATATATATATATATATATATATATATATATGTGCGCATATATATATATATATATATATATATATATATATATATATATATATATATACACACACACACACGCACAGGGTCTACTGAAAGCTAATTTCACTGAATTTGAATTCACCCTGACCACATCGCTGAAAGCTCAAATTACTGAAAACTCATTTTACAGAATCTCATTTCACTGAAGTGAAGTATTGCCACTGTGTAGAGGTACTGTAAGGCAAGTAAAAGGTATATGCTCTTTTCCCCACTGTAGTGCGAACTTGGAGTTAGTATATATAGTTAGGGGGGTGGGGGAGGCACAGCCTAGTTTGGTTTTAAATTATATTTCTCCAAAAGCTTCAAAACACATTTTGAACCAGAGACTTACAGCACCAATGACTCTTTCCATAAGACAATATATACCCAAACTAGGTGGGGGGGGGGGGGCCCACCCCTCCCAGAATGGGGGGTTGTGCCCACCAACTCCTTAACTATATATATACACACACACACACACACACACACACACACACACACACACACATACATGCACACATACATATACACACATATATACAAATAACAGGCATAGTTCTAAACAGGCCAAAAATAAATGAGGGACAGAGGTGTAAAAATTAGGAAAAAGTTTTAAATAATGCGTTTTTTGTCTCATAAATATTAACAGAAAGTACTGTTTTGCACTAACGTGCATTTTCTTAAGAGTGAGAGGTTTGAAACTCTAATGTAATCATTTACAGACTGCAGTCTTTTACTGCATGCCATAATAAATGTTACAAATTCTAAGATGGCCAGACAAAGTATAAAACCTGGGATATTCTGCAAAATCAGACATATCTGAGAGGTGTGAAAGGCTTATGTAGTGTGTGTACTTTTTCATACACGTTTATTTACCCTACTGAGAGTCAGTGGAAGCTGCACTATACCCCAACAAACAATAGGCGTTATGGTAGAGAACAAATACTGGACAGGATACAAATTAATTGCAATCTCCTCCACTAGCTTCTTCTTATTAGTTGGTGGAAGAAGAGAATGGCCCTTCTGAAACTGGAGGATTGGACTGCTAACAGCAGAATAACTGCCAGCCACTCCACGAAACAATTCACTGGTTTAAAAGATCTCTTCAATTTCCAGGACAGTTCTAGGAATGTCTAACATCTGAACCAATGTCAAACCAACAAAGGTACCTGCTTAACCTTACTTTTTCAAAGGTATCCACATCAGCAGACGCTTCTTAGGAACTGTGGAAACCCACATCATATTCTTGTGTTTAATAAGCAACTGAGAAACTGTGCCAAAAATACTCACTAAACGTAGTGCAGAACTGGAATCTACAAGTGGACACATTTTCTTCAGCCTGATAACATCATCTCTAACCTTTTCTGTCTTAACTGGGTATACCATACACTTTTTTCAATCTCTAGAGAGCCAAGATGCTTTTTAGTCAAGGAAGAACTTAATGTTTTCAGTCTTCATAATTTAGTAGCCTATCTGAATTTGTTACAAATCTCACCACTAATGTCAGAGACTAGGCAAAACTGACACTGAAAAGGAAACTCTTCAGTGACTGTTTGCCATTTATCAATTTAGTCACCATCTCACAACCTTTACCAGTTTTGAAAACAAAAAGTAGAAAATTATGAATAAATATAAAATATTTACTAACTTCTGATTACAAAACAAGGAAACAAACTTGAGCCACTGTACAGTAAAAAATAAAGTACCAACAGTCATTTGTTTTATTCAGATGTGACAGTTTCTGATGGTGTCATCATCACATTGATGGCAAAAGGGGTCCACTTCCAAATCTCAAAATATTGAAATTTCAAATTTCAGTATCTTGACACCAGAATACCGAAAGTGCAGTTATTCGAAACTGCATTTTGACGAATTGTAGTTTACTGAACCCGCAGTAGTTGTGGTGCAGTGTGTTTTTTATAGTTTGCTGGCTCTTTAAGGTGCAGTGTAGTCTGGGATTTAGATATGGCAGCCAATGATGTGTGGTTATCTGCGGAGATTCGGGTAGGTTGCTACTGTTTAACGGTTTTGGGTAGAAATTTGTTACTTTGTAATTTTTTGGTATGTGTTAGGAGTAGGTTGCAGTAGGTAGGTGAGAGTGTGTTTTAGTGTTGAAAGTGGTGATTTTTCTACATGTGTAGTGTGTGTGTGTTACTAGTCAGTGTAGGTATGAAATGTGTGCAATGGGAGTGTAGGCCGCTTAAAAGTAGATTTGTTTTTTTTTTTTTGTGCTAGTGCGACCTCGTAGTTTGTATACATAAATAATGGGGGGAACAGCCTCCAAACTGGAGGCGCAGGGGGGCTTTCCTCCCTGCAAAAAAGTGTTATTTGTTGGGCGTTTCTTAGTGTTTTTTGATTTTATGTTGGGGGAGGTTTGGATGTTTACTTGTATTCTGTTTTTTTTCGATATTGTGCACGTCGGTGTTGTGAGTTTTCGTGTTTCTGGATATTTAGTATTCTGGTCTCAAGATACTGAAATTTGAAATTTCAGTATTTCAAGATTCAGAAGTGGACCTGGCAAATGACATAACAAACAAGGCAAAGACATTGTTTTGGGCTAAGTAATGGAAAGTGATGTAGAGAATGTGAAAGATTTTCAACCCCATTAATGGTGAAAATGCTGATGAGGCTAAACCAGTAATAAGGACTTTCCCTAACAATATTAGAGTTGCTATAGAAGGAATCATGTATGATTTAAATCTGTTTAATGAGACTCTTATGACTCTCAATGGGCCAATTAAGTAGATATGTTTGGCAACAGAAAACTTGTATAGTGGGTGATGGCAATATGGTTAAAGAGAACATGAGGTGTTAATACCACAGCAGCAGTCTGTCAGGAGAGGCACAACATAAGGATATATGCAATCAGATCAGTAGTTGCTACATTTCCAGGATAATCTGAGACATAGAAACCTACAGCTGTGTAGTTAACTTACCATAACAGTAGATATTCAAATGAATCAACTATTGCAGTAGTCCTTGCGTATGGAATGTATCCTGTACGTTTGGTCAACCAAAGAAACTTCAGGCGCCTTCCTCTCATACCATATTTCTGCTCTTAGCACAAACTGATGTGCCAGTAGAAGAGATATATGGATACATCAAATCTCAGAACATTCTTTCCCCTAGAAACGGGGACTGAAACCCAGTGCTCAGAGTCAAGTCTAGTCAGACAGAAAACGGAGAAGAGTACCCCACTTCAACCAGGGAACGATTACTCAGGAAGATGGCAGGAGGGTATTAGTACTGTAACAGTGATCTATTTGAACATTCACCGTTACAGTATGTTAACTACACGAATGTCTTATGTTCTTTATTAGATTACTCTTACAGTAGTCTTTGCATATGGGATGACTGCCAAAGATCAAGAAGAGTTGGTGGATGGAGTAGGACCACAGTCCAGAATGCTCTGACGGATATCTCTAATGAAGTCTGCTCTGGCTAAGAAATTACATGATGGTTGTAATTTCCTATCAAATGTGTGAACTGCAAACCAAATAGCTGCTTCCAAAATAGAGCTAGCATCCAGACCCATCCAGAAAATCCCAGAAGTAACTGCTCTAGTACAATTAGCCCTGATATTCTTAGGTGGATTTTTACCATGGTTAAAATAGCAGATATGAATGGAAAAGATAAGCCATCTAGATATAGTTTGCATAGAAATGGTCTGTCCCTTTTTGCCAGCTCAACCATCTGTGTACATCCAGACAATGAAGAATCCTTTCTCCTTTGTTATGCGGATCAGGATAGAAAACAGTGAGGTGGATAGTTTAAGAGTAAATTCAGGGACTACCTTATAAATAAAAGGTGGCGGTGCTGCGGTAGCGTTGTCACCTCACAGTAAGACGTCCTGTTCGATTCTCAGCTAGAGCGTCTTCTGTGTGGAGACATGCATGAATGGGCGTACCTTCGTTGAAGGTTGTTTGTCACGGCCGGCAACTTGGCACATAAAAATCTACTGCCAATCATTAGCAGACCGGAGTTCCGCTGTGGCGACCCCTAACCAGGAAAAGCCAAAAGACACAACAACCAGTTCTCAGACTCACCCTGTACATATAAAGACCAAAAAAGGTTGAACCGGCATAAAGGCTTATAATTCAGAAACATGTCTTACAGAAGTTAAAGCCACTAGTAAGGCAGTCCTCTAGGCTAGAAATTTAAGAGAAGAGCTTGTTGCAGTCAAAGGGAGGTTGAGTTAATTTTAGCAAAACAAAATTAAAATCCCAAGGAGCCACCTTCTTTCTTGGTGATCTGATATGCAACCCCCGCCAAAGACTACCTGACTTGATCTAAAGAGGAGAAGGGGGATCCAGTAGCAGACTGTCTGAAACTGCTGAAAGATATAACTATATTGAAATGTACGCAATTGCCAGAAATGAGCAATTCACACAGGTACTGGAGAACCAGAGGAACCCTACCCTGAGATAGGTAGTCGATGCCATTAATCCTCTTTTCCCCCATTTTTACAGGGGGTCACATCAACATTAGTCACTGCAACAAATCACCTAGAGTCAATGGATACACTGTCCTATCCACTATTGTATTACCAAAAATAAATTAGTTTCCATTTGGATAAATGAGATTTCCTAGTAGGTATTCTTTCTTCCTTCAATACCTATTGTACATACTCAGAAAAAATGGTGCCAAATGGGAGATCAAAAATATATCATCCACAGGGCCACTCTGGTGGTGTAGAGGGCTTAACCCCTGACAGCAGCCCAGGTGACCCAGTCAGATTACTAGTTCAGGTGAGTGATGAAGCTTCAGGGAGGGATGGGGGTTTGCCAAGAATGAGTAGGAGGGTGTTAGTCTAGGATGTTCCCTAAAGGAAGTGTGGTCCAAATAAAGGAGTTGCCCACAGACAATCAATGAGGGGGAGGGGTGGTGGGGAAAGGGAGTATAAAAAGAACCTTCCCTGATGGAAGCAGACTACTGAGCCCCCAGGACACCCTCAGGATCCACAACTAGCCCCAGCAATATGGAGTAGTCTGGGAGGGGGGTTAAGCAGGATGGCTGGCAGACCCAGCATGGACATGGGGCACTGGCAGCTGAGCTAGAAGGATGAGGTCTGAGGGGACCAAAATAATTTGTCATTCACACTCTCAGATTTTGAATATTAGTTTGAATCGCAGATCCCTTGTCCTGTGTGAGCAAATCCACCCTGTGAGGAGGTTTCTGGTAGCTGTCCTTGTCCTTGGCCAACTGCATGACAAAAAGAGAACCAGCACTGTCTGAGCCAAAAGGGAGTCTCCAAAAACATCTTTAGCAAGTCCTTCCTGACATCATTTGAAGGACTTTTGGAAAGAGAGCATTTTCAATCCCCTTGATGTGCATCTGTCTTCCAAGCATCTTTGCAAGGAGTCCTGGAAAATAACAGATTATTTAGACTGGAGGCAAAAAAATCTATTTGTGGAGTTTCCCACTGAGGGATTAAGTGCAGAAAAACCTACTGCTGGAACATCCACTTTTGAGGGTTTACATTAGATCTGCTCAATGAATTTGGTACTGTATCCTTCCCTGAAGGAATCTAACCTCAGAAAATGCATCCCAAGCAAAGGTCAAGGTGTCTGTGACTATACTCTTAAAGGGACTGAGTGGTCAGAGGTGGACCCTTGAGTTAGACGGGACTTGTTTTATCCACCAAAATAGTTTTCTTCATAAAGCTGGGAACTGAAATTGAAAAAGACAGGGAAGAGTCATGGGCCCAAAGTAATTTAAGTAATTTGAAAAATCACTGGATCTTTCTCATGTGAAGTCTGGCATGTGGAATCGCAAAGATAAAATAAGCCATGAAGCCTAGAACTCTTAGAAATTATCTTGCAGTGGGCATTTTTTGGGGAGACAGACTAAGTGCTGACAAGTTGGGTTCTTTTCTGTGGATGAAACTGTCATCAGAGAAGTATTAATAAGACATCCCAAAAGTAAGTCAAGAGTTGAAATCAGATGCCTGCTTTTAGGTTTAAGATTAAGATTCACAGTGAATATTAAGGTGTTAAGTGTTAGTAACTGTCTGAGGCTGACATCAGGCAATTATCCACATAAGAAAATATATGGATGCTATAAAGCCTGCAATGGACTACCACTGGACCAAGGCATTTGGTAAAGACTCCTGGAGCGAGAAAACCTAAAGGGCAAATAAATAATTGGTAATGCATTCCTTAGGCAAAAAAAAAAAAAAAAAAAACCCCAAAAAATCTGTGCTTTTTTTTGTGAATGGAATATGCAAGTTACCATCTTTTACATCTACAGTAATCAGAAAGGCTCGAGCAGAAACAGGGAAAAAGAGTTTGAAGTGTCAATATTTTGAATTTTAGAAGGAGAAAAGTACAGTTGTGTACACTTACCATAAATGTAGATGTTCGAGTGTATTCACTGTTGCAGTCATTACATTTGGGTAATCTGCTGGCAGGTTGCCCTCAGCCGGCCTGATTAACAAAGTCTTGGGTCCTGTGTC
Source organism: Protopterus annectens (assembly GCF_019279795.1). NCBI lineage: Eukaryota > Metazoa > Chordata > Ceratodontiformes > Protopteridae > Protopterus > Protopterus annectens. The sequence continues at coordinate 643,707,543 of NC_056733.1, forward strand.
GGTTGCTGTCACTTCTTCCATGACGTCAGGTTGTCAGGGGTATAAAACATGCAGCCAACGCCATTACATCAGTTTTTCTTGGCACAGATGTCAGGTGCCCCCCTAATGGGGAACAAATAAACATAAAAACACAAAAGTATACCTCCAACAAAAAACAAATACACCAAAAAAGGCTTTTAAGCATAGTAAAGGAAAGTAGAGGTATAGCCAGAAAAAGTTAGGGGGCTGGAGGGAGGGTAACCAGGACTGCAACAGTGAATACACTCTAACATCTACATTTATGGTAAGTGTACACAACTGTACAGTGTTCTTTGTGTTTCACTGTTGCAGTCATTACATTTGGGTATATTCCCAAAGCTATGGTTGGGAGGAGGAGTTTATACAGCATTAGGGCCAGCTATAAGGCCCTGCAAGACAGCAGAGGCAAAGCCAGCTCTGGATTTAGAGAAAATTGGTAAATGATCATGCTTGGTGAAAGTATGTACAGAGCTCCAAGTAGCAGCTTCTAGGATGACCCTGGTAGGAACACCTCTGAGAAAGGCTGCAGAAGTAGATGAGCCCTGTTGGAGTGAGATCTCATCCCCTGGGGGATAGGTTTTCCATAGTGCTTATAGCAGAAATGAATGCAATGGCTTATCCATTTAGAAATGGTTTGTTTTGAAATAGCCTTCCCCTCTGCAGCAATTGCTACCAGCAGTTCAGATTTTCTTCGAGGTTTAGTCCTGTCCAAGTAGAATCTAAGTTGTCTGTGCACATCCAAGGAATGCAGAATCCGTTCCCCTTTGTTCTGTGGTTTGGGAAAGAAGGTTGGCAAATGAATGGACTGATTAAGAACCACACTAGAAACCACCTTGGGCATGAAGGATGGATTGGTCCTCAGAGAGACTCTGTCCGCATGAAATATGATGCAAGGCTCCACTGCCATAAGGGCCTGTAATTCAGATAGCCTTGTAGCTGAAGTGATTGCTAAAAGGAAAGTGGTTTTCCAAGAAGGAAATGTTAAGTCTGCAGTAGCAACTGGCTCGAAAAGATGTAAAGTGAGTTTCTCCAAAACAAAGTTAAGGTCCCAGGCAGGGGTAGGAGCTCTCCCTGGGTGGTCTCAAGTTTTTTTGCCCCTCTGAGGTACTGCTTGAGCAGAGGATGAGAGAAGAGGTGAAGATGTCCTTCATGGATGCATCTGCAGTCATAACAACCGGGGTTGTCCTGTCGTCAGGCAGCCCTTCAATCAGCCGGATTCCAAAGTCCGGGTCCAGCTTCGGCTGATGTCGCACTTCACCCGACGTCATCTCTGTTGGTCTTCGGGTATAAAGGCATCAGCCGATGCCATTTTCCTCAGTCTTTCTTGCCGCGTGGCGCCCGAAGCAGAAGCTGTTCGCAAGTGCCGGTCGGTCGGATCCAGAGATTACTTCTACCGAATACTACTTCGAAGACTTCTAAAGCTAAGTACCCGTTGAGACTCTTTCTTGCCTCAGCCGATGTCAGAAAAAGTTAATAATTGTTTAACCTGTGGGAAACAAATACCTCATAAAGATTTCCACTCTTATTGTCTGCCTTGTTTAGGCCCAGCCCACGACGTAGCAGCCTGTTCGGCCTGTGCTTGTTCAACCGACAACGCTTAGGCGTCGGTCGGAGTTGCTGAACAGTTTTCGGTTCTGATTTTGCGTACATTATGCCGTCGGATCCTCCGACTACCCAATCTGCCAAAACGCAAAGATAAAGACCGACACTCGCGGTCCGCGGTTTCGGGCGAAACCATGGTTAAGCATACCGCGAGTGTCTCGGGTTCGGCGAAACCGAGAAAACTGATCAAAGTACAGCTGAATCTATCTCTACAACTGAGGCCCCTGCTACCACTCTTGAAGCGGCCTCAGAAATTTTATCCACTACGGTGGTTGCCACTGACTTATCAGACACCATTCCCTTGGATGTCTCTACCCCAGCACGTGGTGCTGCTAGGCCTCCAGCAGCCATGTCCATTAAGGCCTTCGCCAGGGCTAAAGCAGCAAAGACTACTAAAACAGTGCCTGTTAAACCCCTACAACCAGGCCCTCCTCTAGTTCTCAAATGCTTACTCTGGCAGAAGATTTAATTTCATTAATTAGAGGATCTCAATCTCACCCAGACAGGGCCTCTCAGCCCCAGAGAAGAGACCTAGGGCAGAGCCCCTGAGCCAGTGTCCTCTGATGAGTCTGCCGATGAATCAGACATAACTGATCAGCCAGAGGCTCCTTTCTCCAATTTTGAAGACTCTGATGCTGAAGAATCCATTCCAGCTGCTTCCCCACCAGAAGAATTCTCCTTTGGGAAACCTTACATGCCATGAGAGCAGTTCCAATGGCAGCAACAGGATTTTCAGACTCCAGAAAAGACTTAGGACCTTTCTGCACCTTCCACAGCACAGGCCCTTAGCTATACCTCCTGTTCTCTCTGTGGTGGATGATGCTTTCAATGATGTCTGCTCCGCACCAGATTCTTTACCTCCAGCCCCTGCCAAACCAGACAGATTTTACAGGGTGCCAGACACTCATCACCACCTTTACAAGGCCCCACTTGCAGACCCCGAAACTATATCCCAGGGTCCCAAGGCAGTAGCCGCGACCGTAGCAAAAAACCCTATTCCTTCAGAAAGGGAAGCAAGGTCATTAGACAGATGGGGCAAAAAGGTCTACACTTCAGCTACTCTCTCAGCTAGAGCTTTAAATTGCCAGTTTCACATGATACAATACCAAGAGTTTATGCTTGATCAGTTAACTAAAAAGCTAACCACTGGTGAATCTCTTGATAAGAAATATGTATTAGAAATGGTAAATAACATACAACAGGTTAGTAACCATTCCTTAAAATGTGGCTATGATGCACTGGAGGCTTCATTTAGATCAGCCATGACTGGCACAGTGATAAGAAGGCATGCATGGCTAAAGGAGCAAGCTCTACCGGATCATGTTAAAGCTAAGTTGCTAGATGCTCCTATGGATAAGACAAGTTTGTTTGGTACACCTGCCCAGCAGGTTATGAAGAAAATGGAAGAAAAGGCAAAATCTGTTCAAACGGTCAAAGATTTCTTGCAGGTTCAACCCCCAAGGTTTAGCAGGAACAGGCCTGCCAAAAATTGGTCCTTTCCTGACTCCACAAGATCTCAAAGGGGCAGGAATAGACGTTCCAGAGGCAGAAACCAATCCAGGGGAGGTGCCTACAGAGGACGACAGTGGCAAGGTAACAACAGAGGCACTGACACAGCCTCTGCCACTACATCAACTCAACCACAGTGACTTAACCCTAAATCCGCCTACCAGGGAACAAATAGCAGCTCCTCTAGGCGGAAAATTAACCTTATTTTCAAAGAACTGGCACTATATAACAAAAGACAAGTGGATTTTACAAACCATAGATCAAGGTTACCGGTTCCACTTCCACACTTTACCAGTCAAAAGAGGAATGCCAAATCTACCTCCAAATCAAAAAACAGAGGCTCTACAACAGATAATGCAGTTAGCAAACATGAGAGCTGTGGAAAGAGTGCCAACAGCAGAGCAAGGAAAGGGGTTCTACTCCAGACTATTCCTAGTTCCAAGAAAGGAAAAAAGTTGGAGACCAATTCTCGACCTGTCCGCCTTAAACACATACATCATTGTCCCAAAATTCAAAATGCTGACCCTACAGCAACTTCTTCCCATGCTGGGCAAGGAGTGTTGGCTGGTAACTCTAGATCTCAAGGAGGCATACCTGCACGTCCCCATTCGACCAATCTGCAGAAGATACCTCAGATTTCTTGCAGGATCAGAGCACTATCAATTCTCAGCATTGCCCTTTGGCTTATCTACTGCCCAGAGTATTCACAAAATGCCTGGCATCAGTAATCGCCCATTGCAGACTACAGGAATTCAAATTTACCCATACCTGGCGACTGCCTGCTACAAGGGGACAACAAAAGCAAGCTGACAACAGATTTACAAAGGGTCATTTACTTGCTGCAAGCACTGGGATACACAGTCAATCTACAAAAGTCAAGGCTGATACCATCCCAAACAAGGACATTCTTGGGCGCGGAATTGGACACAGTAAAACAGATGGCATTCCTAACTACAGAAAAACAAAAAGAACTCCCTCTTTACTTCTTGGCACTAACAAAACTGAACAAGTTAACAGCAAGAAAAGTACTGCAGGCCTTGGGCTTTATGGCATCATGCATAATCTTGGTTCCACTTGCCAGACTACATATGAGAAAACTACAGTGGTACCTAAAGAATTTATGGTCCCAACACAGACACAGCCTAGAAACAGAAATCCCACTAATTCCATGCTTAAAACAGGAGTTCCTATGGTGGGCTCAGGCATGCCACTCAAACCCAGGGCTACCCTTTCACAGATGTCAAGCAAGCCAGACCATCACAACAGACGCTTCAGACCTAGGATGGGGGGCCCACATGCTGGACAAATGCGTGCAAGGATTGTGGACACAGGATCAACTTCACCTGCACATCAACCTAAAAGAAATGCTGGCAGTAAAACTGGCAATCCAAAAGTTCAGACCATTTCTCAAAGAGGGCCAGTTGATGATAAGGACAGACAACACCACAGTCATGTGGTACATCAACAAACAGGGAGGCACTCATTCATACCCCTATGCAGAATGACTTTGGAGCTGTGGACCCTGGCACTCAGCTACAACATCCAGTTACAGGCAATATTTGTACCGGGAAAGAGAATACTCTAGCAGACATATTAAGCAGAACCACATCGGATGCCCACGAATGGATGCTGCACCGGACATCTTCAAGACCATCTCAAAGAAATGGGAATGCCTCAGATAGATCTATTTGCATCACCTACCAATCACCAGCTCAAAAAATTCTGCACAAGGACATTCCACCCACTAGCATGGAAAGTGGATTCGCTCTCCTTCAGCTGGAAAGGCCTAACAGCATATGCATTCCCACCTCTTCCCTTGATACACAAGGTATTACTAAAAATCAAGGAAGAACGTCCAAGGATAATCCTGATAGCTCCAAACTGGCCAAGACAACACTGGTACCCACTGCTGAGGAGCATGTCTCGGAACAATATGTGGCCAATCCCCCTGATGCCTTTGATGTTAACTCAGAACAACTACAGCATCATACATCCAAACCTAAAAAGCGTTACAACTGACTGCATGGAACATCACATAGCAGCAGCTAATCCAGAACTTTCCCAAAGAGTTAGAGACATTATTCTTGAAGCACGCAGACCTTCAACAAGAAGAAACTATGCTGGAAAATGGAAAAGGTTTGTCATTTGGAGTACTGAAAGAGGAACAGATGTGTCAAACATAGATATGCCTAACATTCTGGAGTACCTAGCGAACTTCTTCATTCAGGCCTGTCCTACTCCTCCATCAAGATACATGCATCAGCTATTTCAGCAGAATACAGCTTTGATCCACCTGTTTTTCTCACCCTTTGCTCAGGCAGTTCCTCAGAGGAATCAAGAATGTAAAACCTCCAAGGAAACCACCATTACCAGCTTGGGACCTAAACTTTGTGCTAGAAAAATTGACACTATCACCCTTTGAACCAGCAGCAACAGCAGACCTACAACACCTGTCATGGAAAACTGCTTTCCTACTGGCAATTACTTCAGCAAGGAGGGTTTCAGAACTACAGGCCTTAATGGCAGTGCAACCCTTCCTAATCTTCCACCAAGATAGTGTCCATGAGGACTAATCCTACATTTATGCCTAAGGTGGTATCCAGAGTGTCTTTAAACCAGGCAATCCACCTGCCTACCTTCTTTCCCAACCCACAAAACAGAGGGGAAAGAATATTGCATACCTTGGATGTACGGAGACAGCTACGCTACTACTTGGACAGAACAAAAAGTAGCAGAAAGACTGACCAACTTTTTGTAGCCTATGCAACAGGAAGGGAAGGAAAAGCTATTTCCAAACAGACAATCTCCAAATGGATAGGAAATTGCATACGATTCTGTTACTCCTTCCATGGAAAACCAATTCCACAGAACATAAGACCTCATTCTACAAGGGCAACAGCCACTACCACAGCCTTCTTACGAGGAGTGGCAACCAAAGACATTATTGAGGCGGCTACTTGGACCTCCGTGCATACATTTGCCAAGCATTATAATTTGCCTCTATATTCCAGATCCCGAGCAGGGTTTGCCACTGCTGTACTGCAAGGGATCCTAAACACACCATAATCTAGTTTTATCCTCCTCCCTTGTTGGCTATGGTATTCTACCCAGTTGTTATGACTGCAGATGCATCCATGAAGGACATAGTACAGTTTTGTACCTACCATAAATGTAGATGTCCGAACTGGATAGCATCTGCAGTCAGGATACCCTCCCTCCTTCCCTCTGTGGTACTCCAAGGGTGTTTACCCTCCTAATAGCTAGCTGGTGGGGGGGAGTCTTTTATGGAGTATTTGTTTGTATATATGTGCATACATGCTTATTTTTGTGTTTACCTCTATCTTTTTGGAAACATTGGCATCTATCTAAATTTTAGCCTTCAAGAGGGCTACTGGCATCTGGGGCAAGAAACACTGAGGAAAATGGCGTCGGCTGATGCCTTTATACCCGAAGACCAACAGAGATGACGTCGGGTGAAGTGCGACATCAGCCAAAGCCGGACCCGGACTTTGGAATCCGGCCGACTGAAGGGCTGCCTGACGACAGGACAACCCCGGTTGTTATGACTGCAGATGCTATCCAGTTCGGACATCTACATTTATGGTAGGTACAAAACTGTACTTTCTGTGTTATAATGAGCTGAAATAGCTGAGGCATGGATTTTAATGGAGGAAAAAGACAGGCCCTTGTGAAGCATCTCAGTTAAGTATTGCAAAATCAGAGGTAAATTGGGCGCTGCTGTGCTCATCCCTAAAGACTGGTTCCAGACACAGAATCTCTTCCATTTGTTAGCATAAGATTTTCTAGTACTAGGTCTCCTTGCCTCCCAGATGACATCCATCACAGGTTTGCTGAGCGATGATAAGGGTGAATGTAAGTGATTAGCCAGGCTGCAAGGTTCAATATTGGAAGCTGAGGGTGCAGAATTTGGTTCTCCTGCTGCGACAGCAGGGAAGGAGTCGGAGGCAGGTGCCATGGAGATAACTGCGGCACACTGCACAGAAGGGGGTACCAGTGCTGGCGCGGCCAGTCTGGAGCAATCAAAATCATCCTTGGTTTGTCCTGTTTTATTTTTTAGTAGAACTTTGGAGAGCAGAGGCAGAGGGGGAAGGCGTAGACGGATAGGTTTTTCCAGCTGAAGGACAGAGCATCCACTTTCCAAGCTTGTTTGTGGGGAGTCCTTGTGCAAAACTTGTCCAAATGGTAGATCTAGAGGGAGGTAAATAGATCTGTCTCAGCTCCCCCATTCGCTTGTCAACATGTTGAAAATCCATGGTTCCAGTTTCCACTTGTGTGGGTCCATGACATTTCTGCTTAGTTCATCTGCCAGTGTATTCAATTTTCCTGGCAGGAATTGAGCTTGTAGGTGCACTTGGTAGCTCAAGGCTATGTTCCACAATGTCATGGCTAGTCTGCAGAGGGGGTAGGAATGTGTACCCTCCTGCTTGCTTATGTACTACATAACCATGGTGTTGTCCACCTTTACCATTAGTTGTCCTGGAGTAATGTAGTCCTTGAAGGCTGTCAGCACATTCTGGACAGCTAACATTTCTTTTTGATTGATATGTAGGTGCATTTGATTTGGGTTCAATTTGCCCTGAATGCACTTCCCTGCCAGGTGAGCCCCCCATGCATAGTCTGATGCATCTGTAGTCAGGGTTTGGGCAGTCGGGGGTAGTATGAAAGTTAGTCCCTTGTTTTGGTGGCAGGACTCTGCCCACCATAGGAACTCCAGGCGTAGACAAGGTATGATAGGAATCATTGTTTCCAAGCTGTGACAATGTTGACACCATAGGTTTTTTAGATACCACTGTAGTTTCCTCATATGCAGTCTTGCAACTGGAATTAGAAGAATGCAGGAGGCAATGAACCCCAAGGCTTGCAGTATTTGTCTTGCAGATAGCAGGGTTTTTGTGGCCACTTGTCTGGTTACCAAATGATTTGCTTTTCTGGCGTGAGGAAAGCCATCTGGGCAGTTGTATTCAAGCTTGCACCCAGGAATGTAATCTGTTGACGGGGTACCAGTTGTGATTTATTTTCATTTATGGTGTACCCCAGACAAGTTAGAACCCTTTTTACAAACGCCAGATTTAAAAGTACGCCCTGGTTTTCTACATGAATTAGACAATTGTCCAGGTATGGGTATATCTGAATACTTCTTTGCCTGCAAAAAGCAATAACTGGAGCCAGGCACTTTGTGAATACCCTAAGCGCAGTAGACAAGCCAAAGGGCAGTGCAGAGAATGGATAGTGCAAGTAGCCTGCTTTGAAGCATAGGTATTTTCTGCAAGATTCCCTGATTGGGATGTGCAGGTATGTTTCTTTTAAATCTAGAGTTGCCAACAAGGAGTCTTTGCCTAGCATAGGAAGTAATTGGTGAAGAATCAGCATCTTGAATTTTCGAATCTCCAGAAAGGTGTTTAAAGTAGACAGGTCCAGGACTGGACACCATGATTTGTCTTTTCTGGGTATCAGAAAAAGCCTGGAATAGAAACCTTGTCCCTTTTCCTCTTCTGGTAGCAGTTGAATAGCCCCCATGCTTAAGAGGGAAAGTACTTGTTTTTGAGCCTCTGCCCACTGGTTTGGGGGCAGGTCTGGCCACCTGTTTGTTGTTGGCAACGTGTGGAAATGAAGTCTGTATCCCTGGGACACTATATTTAAAACCCATTTGTCCTGGGTTATGAGTTTCCAGTTCTTTGCATGAAGAGCAATCTTTCCCCCCAAAGGGGCGGTCAAAAGATAAGTGCTTGGGAATTTTAAAAGGAAGTCATTGAGACTGTTTACCATAGGGGGGTGTCTTGTTATTTCCAGATTTGGAAGTGGAGGACCCCCACTGCTTAGTTCTGAGAGTCCCCTGGGACTGAAACCTGGGGTTTTTGCTGTGTCTGGGTTTGACTTGAGATGACTTTGAAGGGAATGGAAAGGACCAGTTCTTAGTAGGCCAGTGCCTACTAAATCTTGGAGGTTGTACTTGTAAAAAATCTTTAACAGTTTGCATAGATTTAGCTTTATCTTCCATCTTTTTAAGAACTTCTTCAGCCTTATTGCCAAACAGGTGGTCCAGATTTAAAGGAGCATTCAACAATTTAGCTTTAACATGATCAGGCAAAGATTGCTCCTTAAACCAAGCATGCCTTCTAAGCACAGACCCAGTAACAGCACCCCTGCAAGAGGCCTCTAAAGAATCAAAACCAACTTGTTCAGCAGAATGCATTAAATCCTGTAAATCTTTAATTTTCCACACAGTCAGGAATCAACATCATTTTTTGTTTAAGCAGACCAATAATATGCTGTTGGTATTTTAACATATGAAATTGTCAGTTTAAAGCTCTGATTGCCAAGGTTGTAGAAGTATAAACCTTTTTACCCCATCTATCCAGCGCCCTGGAGTCTCTATCAGAAGGGGTAGGATTTGTAGCAGTAGAAGCCTTAATGCCCTTGGGCCCCTAAGAAATAGTCGCTGGATCTGCAACAGGATTTTTGAAAAGGAACTTGTGGGACTCAGGAAAGTACAGATGTCCTTCAAGGATGCATCTGCAGTCATAACATATGGGTTGTCCTGCCTCAGGCAGCCCTTCGGTCGGCCGGATTCCAAAGTCTGGGTCTGGCCTCGGCTGATGTCACACTTCGCCCAACGTCATAGCTCCTGGGGTATAAAGGCATCAGCCGACGCTATTTTCCTCAGCCTTTCTTGCCACACGGTGCCCGAAGCAGAAGCTGTTCGCAAATGCCGGTCGGTCAGATCCAGAGATTTCAGCTACCGAAGACTTCTAAAAAAGCTAAGTACCCCATTGGGGACTCTTTCTTGCCTCAGCCGATGTCAGACAAAGTAAATAATTGTTTAACTTGTGGGAATGCCCTTGGGCCCCTAAGAAATAGTCGCTGGATCTGCAACAGGATTTTTGAAAAGGAACTTGTGGGACTCAGGAAAGTACAGTTTTGTACCTACCATAAATGTAGATGTCCGATAGATATGCAACTGCAGTCCTGACATATGGGTTGTCCTGCCTCAGGCAGCCCTTCGGTCGGCCGGATTCCAAAGTCTGGGTCCGGCGTCGGCTGATGTCGCCTCGTCCCCGACGTCACAGCGGCTGGGGTATAAAAGCATCAGCCAACGCCATCTTCTTCAGTGTTTCTTGCCCCAGATGCCAGGTGCCCTCCAAGGAAGGCTAAATTTAGTGAATGGATAAAAATTCCAGACATGCAAAACAGTAATAAACAGATACACCATAACAGATATCCCCAGCTAATTTGAAAAGGGGGAGTGGACCCTAAAAAAGAGAATTACAAAGGGGTAGGAGGGAGGGAAAACCTGACTGCAGTTGCATATCTAACGGACATCTACATTTATGGTAGGTACAAAACTGTACTATGTCCTTCAAGAATGCAACTGCAGTCCTGATATATGGGTTGAATACCATAGCCAAGCTGGGGGTGGTAGGATCTAAAATAAGGATGGTGTAGCTAAAATGCCCTGCAGGACTGCAGAAGCAAAGCCTGCTTGGGATCTGGAATATAAAGGCAGGTTGTAATGTTTGGAAAATGTATGCACGGAGCTCCATGTAGCAGCTTCTAGAATGTCCTTTGTAGCCACCCCTCTTAGAAAAGCTGTGGAGGTGGCTGTAGCTCTGGTGGAGTGTGGCCTGATATTGGCTGGCACACCATTTCCATGGAAAGAGTAGCAGAATCTGATGCAGTTTCCAATCCATTTTGAAATTGTTTGTTTGGAAATTGCCTTTCCTTGTACTCCAGCAGCGTAAGCTACAAATAACTGGTCAGACTTTCTGTTGGTCTTTGTTCTGTCCAAGTAGTAGCACAATTGCCTGTGTATGTCCAAAGTGTGCAGAAGCTTTTCTCCTTTATTTTGTGGATTGGGAAAGAAAGTAGGCAGGTGAATTGCTTGATTTAGAGAAACCCTGGATATCACTTTTGGCATGAATGAAGGATTGGTTCTTAAAGAGACTCTGTCCTGATGGAAAATTAGAAATGGAGGTACTGCCATGAGGGCCTGTATCTCCGAGACTCTTCTTGCTGAAGTAATTGCCAACAGGAAAACTGTTTTCCAGGAGAGAAATTGCAATTCTGAAGATGCTGCTGGCTCAAAAGGAGGAAGAGTTAATTTTTCCAAGATGAAGTTGAGGTCCCATGCAGGCACTGGTGGTTTTCTTGGAGGTTTAATATTCTTTATCCCTCTTAGAAACTGTCTTAGCAAAGGATGTGATAACACAGGTGGATCACAGTTGTATTTTGCTGAAATTGCTGAAGCGTGTATTTTTATGGAGGAATATGAAAGGCCATTGTGAAGCATTTCTGTCAAGTATTCTAGTATCTGTGGGATGCTCATTACTGATGCATCCTGACCCTTGTTGGCATTCCAGATGTTGAATCTCTTCCATTTGGCTGAATAAGTTTTCCTGGTGGAAGGCCTGCGTGCTTCCAGTAAGATCTCTTGAACTTTTTTGGAGAGAGAGATAAGGGGAGAAGTCATGGAACCCTCCAAGCTGTCAGTTGCAATGTTTGCAGGTTGGGATGAACAGTCCTGTAATTGTGCTGAGTTATAAGCAGAGGCCATTGAGGCAGGAGCCACGGCTTGGTGCGAGTTATGCTCCTTAGTAATGGATACCAGTGCTGTCTTGGCCAGTCTGGAGCTATCAAAATGCCTTTCGGTTGTTCTGCTTTTATCTTCAGTAACACCTTGGTCATTAATGGTAGAGGTGGAAATGCATAGATTGTTAGAGCATTCCATCTGAAGGAGAGAGCATCCATTCTCCAGGCTTGAGGATGGTGTGTCCTTGAGCAGAACTTCTTCAGATGATGATTGAGGTGTGAGGCAAATAGATCTATGTCCAGCCTTTCCCATGCATGAGTTATTTGTGAAAAAATGTCTGGATGCAACATCCATTCGTGCGGGTCCATAATGTTTCTGCTTAGACTGTCCGCCAGAACATTGTCCTTGCCTGGGACAAACTGGGATTGCAACTGTATGTTCAGTTTCAGGGACTTTTCCCAAAGAGTCATTGTTAATCTGCAGAGGGGGTAAAAATGGGTGCCTCCCTGCTTGTTTATGTACCACATGACAGTGGTGTTGTCTGTCTTTATTAGCAGATGACCTTGCTGAAGAAATTTTCCAAAGGCCTCGATTGCGTGAATTACTGCCAACATCTCTTTTTGATTGATGTGCAGATGCAATTCTCGGGGAGCCCATTTGCCCTTGAATGCATCTGCCCTCCATGTGCGCCCCCCATCCATGATCTGAGGCGTCTGTTGTAATGGTTTGGCTTGCTTGAGGTTTGTTGAAAGACATGCCTTTGTTTAGCTGGCTTGCTTGTGCCCACCACAAAAATTCCTTTTGTAGACATGGAATGAGTGGAATAATTGCTTCTAAGTTGTGGCTGTGTTGAGAAAATAAACTTTTTAGGTACCATTGAAGTTTTCTCATGTGTAGTCTTGCCAGTGGAATCAGAAGAATGCAAGATGCCATGAAACCCAGGGCCTGCAGGATTTTCCTTGCAGTCATCTGGGTGTGCTTTGCTAGGCTTTTGAAGTAATCTGGTAATTGTAAGCCATTTGTGAGTTTGTGTCCAGTTTGGCTCCTAGAAAAATTATTTGTTGGGATGGCAGTAGTCTTGATTTTTGAATGTTGACTGCATCCCAAAGCCTGTAGCAAGTGAATGACATAGTCCAAGTGTCTTATCAAGGCTTGCTTGCTGTCCGCTTGTATAAGGCAGTCGTCCAGGTAAGGATATATTTGTATCCCCTGAAGTCTGCAATGTGCAATTACTGACGCCAGGCATTTTGTGAATACTCTGGGCGCAGTAGATAAGCCAAAAGGCAATGCTGAGAATTGATAATGCTCTGACCCTGCAAGAAAACAGAGGTATCTTCTGCAGCTGTGTCTGGGACATGCAGGTATGCCTCCTTGAGGTCCAGAGTAACCAGCCAAGACCCCTTGCCCAGCATGGGAAGAAGTTGCTGTAACGTCAGCATTTTGAATTTTGGCACAATGAGAAAAGTGTTTAGAGCGGACAAGTCCAGTATAGGTCTCCATTGCTTTTCTTTTCTTGGAACAAGGAACAGTCTTGAGTAGAATCCCTGGCCTTGTTCCTGAGGAGGAACCTTTTCTATTGCTTTGATTTGTAGTAGCTTTGAAACTTGTATGAGTGCCTCTGCCCTTTGATTTTGTGGCAGGTTTGGCATGCCTTGTCTTGCTGGTAAGGTATGGAAATGGAACCTGTAACCTTTGTCTATTATGTCCAAAATCCATTTGTCCTTTGTAAAAACGTGCCAATTTTTTGAAAATAAGGATAATTTTCCACCTAAAGGTGCTTCTCTTTGAGCCTTGGTCGGCGGTGTCAAAGTCAAGTCATTGTGATTGTCCCTGCGGAGCAGTAGAAGTCCCTGCGCCACTTCTCTGATTAGTTGGTTGCCATTGGCGGCCCCTGTAGGAGCCTCGGTATTGCCCTCTACCTCGAGCACGCCTGTTTTTCCCCTTTGGAACTTGTCAGTGTCTGGAAAGGACCAATTCTTCGAAGGCCAATTCCTACTGAACCTTGGTGGCTGAACCTGGAGGAAATCTTTGACTGTTTGTACTGATTTAGCCTTTTCCTCAATTGATTTCAACACACCCTGTGCATTAGCACCAGATAGCTTCTCTTTTTCGAGAGGTGCATCTAGAAGCTTTACTTTAACATGATCTGGCAATGTCTGTTCTTTCAACCAAGCATGTCTACGTATGACGGCCCCTGTCATAGCTGCCCTACATGAAGCTTCCAATGCATCATAACCACACTGAAGAAAATGATTGCTAACCTGCTGAGTATTATGAACCAAATCCTGCAAGGCCTTTCTATCTAAAGGCTCAGGAGAGGCTAACTTTTTCTGCAAATCATCCATCAAGAAATCCTGATACTGAAACATATGAAAAAGACAGTTAAGTGCCCTCATGGCAAGGGTGGATGAGGTATAAACTTTTTTACCCCACCTCTCCAGGGACCTAGATTCCCTGTCTGCGGGCAAAGGATTGTTGGCGTGGAAGTGGCCACTCCTTTGGGCCCCTGAGAAATAGTTTCTAGATCAACAGAGTGGGCCTTAAAGAGATGTTTATGAGATTCAGGAACCCTGTAATATCTGTCTGGCTTGACAGGAGCAGGAGGGAGAGAATCAGGAGAAGTACTGGAGTCTGAGAACACATCATCCAATACATCTAACACTGGGGGTATAGCTAAAGGCCTGTGCTGGGGTAACTTAAGGAAGGTCCGAAGCCTTTTTCTGGAGTCTGAGAAATCCTGGCCCTGCCACTGAAAATGCTCTCTCATGGAGTGGAGAATTTCCCCAAAAGAAATATCCTCAGGAGGAGAGGCAGAGGGAATGGATTCATCAGCATCAGAATCCTCGTAGGCCGGGAAGGATTCTTCCTGGGAATCTGAAAGGCCTGACTCACCAGAGGCTTCATCTGAGGAAAGGGTATCTGCCTGCTCAACCCTAGGCCTTTTGCTTGAAGGCGGCTGAGAACCTTTGTCTGGATGAGCCAGAGAGCCCCTGATTAAAGAAATTAGATCTGCAGCTAAAGTCATGATCTGTTTATCAGAAGTGGGACCCTGTGAAAAAGATTTAGGAGGGTGAGACTTAGCCTGGCTGGCAGCCTTAGCACGTGTGTAGGCCTTGATAGACATAGACACAGGAGGCCTAGCTGCCCCACGTGCTGGAGTAACTTTGTCCACCGGTATGGTGTCAGGCAAATCTTGGGCTTCGGTTTCAGGAGGAAAATCAACAACCGGCACCGGGGTGGCCTCCGGGACCGAAGTGTGCGATAAAGCGGTGTCGTCGGCCTGGAGCGGTAGAATTACCGCCTCCAAAGAGACCGATGCACTCGTGATAGGCTTTAGCGTGGTGTCAGAGGAAGTCGCGGGCCGCGAATGTCAGTCCCGGTCCTTCCGTTTTTTGGAAATATGTGCTGTCGGTTGTTCCGACGGCATGATATTGGAGTAGGTTTCCCCAAAAAAGTCTTCAGCAAATTCTGCCTGGCGCCTAAGTGTGTGCTTATTGAAGCAAGCACAGGCAGCACAGGCCGAGACGTAGTGGTCTGGGCCGAGGCAGGGAAGGCAGTAAGAATGGAAGTCCTTATAAGGTATTTGTTTACCACAAGACAAGCAATTATTAACTTTTGCAGTTTTATCTGACATCGGCTGAGGCAAGAAAAGGTTCCAACGGTACTTAGCTTTGATGACTTCGGATCTGAAAACACAGAAGCTGGCCGACCGGCACTTGCGAACTGCTTCTGCTTCGGGCACCGCGCGGCAAGAAAGACTGAAGAAGATGGCGTTGGCTGATGCTTTTATACCCCAGCCGCTCTGACGTCGGGGAGGAGGCGACATCAGCCGACGCCGGACCCAGACTTTGGAATCCGGCCGACCGAAGGGCTGCCTGAGGCAGGACAACCCATATGTCAGGACTGCAGTTGAATTCTTGAAGGACATCCCTGTAGTATCTGTCAGGTTTACTAGGAGCCAGAGGCAGGGAATCTGGGGCCAAACTGGATTTCGAGAGCACATCATCAACAATGTCTAGTACGGGAGGTATAGCCAAAGGCCTATGCTGAGGTAGAAGGAGGAAAACCCTAAGCCTCTTTTTTGAATCAGAAAATTCCTGGCTTGCCCAGTGGAAATGCTCCCTTAAAATATGTAAAGTTTCCCAAAAGAAAAATCCTCAGGAGGGGAAGCAGAGGGAATGGAATCCTCTGTATCAGAATCCTCATAAGTAGGTATGGACAAATCCAGGTCATCAGAAGAAACAGAATCCCGATCAGAAGATTCATAATCAAGCTCAGCCCTAGGCCTCTTAGAGGGGAGGGGGGTTGACTACCCCTGATTAGAAGATTCATAATCAAGCTCAGCCCTAGGCCTCTTGGGGGGGGGGGGGGGTTGACTACCCCTGATTAGAGTAATTAGACCTTCAGCCATTTTTATCATTTGTTTTTTAGGCATAGGGGCCTGAGCATGTCGCCTGGGCGTTGGTTTTTTAGACATGGATCGAGATTTAGGCCTTAGTAATGAAGGCGGTGTCGATTTAATGTGCAAGTCTGTAGGCCTGAATACACCCTCAGAAGCCAGTGCCTGCACAGCGGCTCCAGACCAATCCACGGTAGAGACATCTGCGGGTTCCATAGTTGAAGTATCTCGTGGCATACTGGACTCTGAATAGGTCTCACTGGAGGCCTGTGAATCAGAAGTAGCGGGTATCAGGGCCTGCAAAAGCGCCTCACTGAGTACCAGTGAACTGGCGACTGGCTTGGGAGAAGCACTGTCGGCAGTTTTGGACCTCAGCAGCCTGACTCTGTCTTTGTCTTTGCGTTTTTCAGAATCCCGGTAGTTGGATGGCTAACAAATGAAATTTTTGGATAATTAAACAGAGAACCGAAATATTTAGAGGCAAAAATGTACAAACGACGGACAGTGCGCTGATTAAATAAAGCACAAAATCGACAGCAAGGTACGTCGTGGTCAGGGCCTAGGCAAGGAATACAGTACGAATGAAAATCTTTATGAGGTATTTGCTTTCCACAAGTAATGCAATTATTAACTTTTACTGACATCGGTAAGGAGCAAGAAAAAGTTTCCCCAACAGGGTACTTAGCTTTAAGTTGAAGACTTCGGTTCTGAAACTCGAAAACGAAAATTTCAGGAGTCTGCCGACCGGCACTTGCGAACTGCTTCTGCTTCGGGCACCGTACGGGAATAAAGACTGATGTAATGGCGTTGGCTGCATGTTTTATACCTCTGACGACTTGACGTCATGGAAGAAGGGACAGCAACCGATGCAGGACCCAAAGACTTTGTTAATCAGGCCGACTGAGGGCAACCTGCCAGCAGATTACACAAATGTAATGACTGCAACAGTGAAACACGAAGAACATCAGGGAAAAGAGTTTTGAAGTGTCAATATTTTGAATTTTTAGACAAGGAGAAAAATATTTAGACTGGATAGATTAAGAATGGACCTCCGGGTTCCCCTTTTCTGGGGATTAGGATCGGGAGAAGAATGCTTATCCCAACTGCCCTGAAGGGACTGGCTCACTGACCCCCTGAAGCAATAAATCTGCAAAAATGTGAGGCACAATATGAAGCCAGCCTTTTGGGGAATGAGGAATACCTGACAGAATGAGAGGGAATGCCCAATGTTGTTTGGGACCCTGTTCTAAGACATTTAGAACCGAACATATTGCTTGCCATGCAGGATGGCACATAGAAAGATTCTCTGCAATTTTCTGTGAGAGACTAAGGTAGGGAAAGGAGGGACCAACTGGCATGGATAGTCAGACATTTTTTCTTTGGGAGTTGGATGCCTGGGACGCATTCAATTTCTTTTTGTAGTCCCATTGCCACTTCCTTTTGCAATGCTTTTTCCCCATATTTCTTCTCATCACATTTGAATGGTTTATGAAAAAAAAACTGACCTGGACTGGAAGGGTGATTCATCTGAAATTTAGAAACTGCAGGTAAGAAAAGCTGTTTAACTCCCTGCCTGAGTTTTCCACTCTGTCTTCTAACTTTCCAAAAACTTCAGCAGAAGCACTACCATAGAGGTCCTTATCCAGAGGGACACTAACAACTGGGTTTTCACATCCTCAGGGAAGGACTGAAATCTTATCTAAATATGCTACCTCATAACTGCTCCAGTTGCAGCTGTTATGGAGACAGCACCCACAACATCATTTATTTGCAAGTTTAGCTACCTCAGAGGCAGAGTTAAAACACATTAATAACATTACATCTCAAGTCAGAGATGGGTAGATTTGCTATGGTGTGACCCATACTGCTCTAAATAAAAGGAAGAAAGTTTAACCTATACATGGCTTGGCAGTTAATGTTTCTGAAGGCAAAGGTGGCCGAAGTGTATACCTTTTTCCCATATCAAGTGCTCTGAAGTCCTTATCATTAGGAACTGGATTAGAAGATGGAACAGTTGTAGTACTTTTGTCTGCATCCAAAGAAATAATAGCATGATCAGCAGAGGAATTTTTATAAGGGTATTTGTGTGAACCATGAACCCTACACAAACTGTCAGGCTTTTTAGGGGCTGGAATTTGAAAACACAGAATGAGCAGAAAAGGAATCTTTTAGAGCCCCCAGAACTGGTGCTATAAAATGGGTTTAAGCATTTCTATATTATTCACTAATTCATAGCGCCTTTTCTGACAGTCTTAACCCTCTCATCTGAAAAGGAAAAAAAAAAAATAGTTTAGATATTGTTTTCCCTGAAAGGAAATTTCCTCATTAAGGGAGTCAGAAGATAGCATATCCTCTGTCTGAGTTTCACTTCCAAAGCATAATCAAGTCATTCATTGCCAGAATTGGGAAATTATCTTATTCACATGAAGATTTAAATCTTTCTCTTCATAGGGATAAAAGACTGAAAGTGCTCAACAGCTTTAAACAGCACTTGAGCAAAGTTAAACCAATCTTCCTTACTCCCTTTCTGACAGGGAAGGGTAGGAGGAACAAATGTGTTTGTTTTCTGTGTATGTTTCTTAAAGAGAGTCCAAATGTACAGTCTTTAGAGTTGAAGCTATAGACGTAACCTCCATGAGTAAGCCTTTAATGTCCTCCGTTACAAAAAAATCTAATAGATACCACCCAAACCCTCAGATAAAAATGAAAATTAGTTCTTCCTTCCCAGCTGTCTCAGCCAGACATGGTCTGATCAAATGTGTGAGAATCCTGAGCCACAAAGTTCATACAAGAGGACCCAGGAAAAGCGGAGGGGACAGTTAGGGGGCTGCAAACTTTAACAGAATCATTCATCAGAGACCATACTACAGGAAAGGACATCTTTTTTTGTCAAGCACCTCTCTCAACAATTTCCTCTTTTTTCACCTGTGGCATAAGGTCTGTGACAAATGAGGAAGACAATGCCATAGTCACTCTCACCAAGACCTGAAGATATCTATTCTCTAAGTAAATAAGAAAACAGTTTAACCCACTCATAGCAATCTTCAGGGCAAATAACTGACAAACTGGATACAGTTTAACGTGGTGTTCAGCACTTAAACAGAGCAAACTACAGTAGGAGTCCTTCTATGGTACCTGGTGCCCAAAATTCCACTTTTCTTTCCTGACAGAAAAAATTATTTTTCTGACAAAAAGTACAAAAGAAACAGGCAGGGTACCCAACAGGTTACTTATCTGTCTGAAGACCCTATAGTGAAGTTGACTGCACTGAAAAACTAGACACTGTGCTGATGACAGTCTCCATATGTGGATTAGTGGCAAGAACGTTCTGAGTTTTGCCGCTTCAGTACACTTCTCTTAAAATGGTACATCTGCTATGCTAAGGCAGATGTATAGCACACAAGGAAGATGCCTGAAGCTTACTGACTGACATATCACTGGCAGGATACATTCCTTACGTAAGGATTACTCTAACAGTGATTCAATGGAGGATATCTAGCACTTACCTGGTATTTTAGGAAGACAGAAAGAGGCAGAAAGCCTAGAATTTCAAATTAATATCATACTGTGGACTGAATTTGCAAAACAGCAGCCGAAAACTTACCTGCTACCTTCATAAAAATGGCCTCTGACTCTCTAGCATACCCTATCTCCATCCTAAACCAACCGCTGCATACAGGAATCCTATATTCCCAAACTCTGGAAAGTATATTATTCCTCTTCATAAAGGGGAACTCTTAGGACTTCTCAAACTACCGACCCATTGCCATCTTATGCCCCCTATCTAAAGTTCTAGAGAAATGCGTTCATTTGCAAGTCATGAAATTCCTGAACACACATCAGCTCCTCTCTACCACACAACATGGCTTCTGCCCTCATCACAGCACAACCACTGCTCTTCTTTCATTCTCTAATCTACTTAACCTTCACAGGAATGACAGCAAATATACATCAGCCATTTTCTTGGACCTCTCAAAGGCATTTGACATTGTCTCACTCCATTCTGCTAGATGCTCTAGCCTCACTATCTTTCACCCCATCTACCATATCCTGGTTCAGAAGCTACCTATCTGACAGGCAACAATCTGTTCAGTGGCAAGGAGCACTATCTCCCCAACTACCATAGGAATCACACAAGGCTCTATACTGGGCCCACTTCTCTTTTCTATTTTCACAAAAGTACAGTTGTGTACACTTACCATAAATGTAGATGTTCGAGTGTATTCACTGCTGCAGTCATAACATATGGGTTATCTGGCTCCCGGTAGCTCTCAGTCGGCCCGAATACCAGAGTCCACGGTATATGATGACGGCTGCCGTCTGTTGTAAACTGATGTCAGAACGTCAGGTATAAAGGGAGGTGGCCAACGCCATATCCTCAGTTTTTCTGGCCTTAACTGTCAGGAGCCCCCAAAAGAAGGCCAAACCAGGAAGGAAACACTCTGGAAAAAAAAGCCTTCCAAAAATAACATAAGTAGTCTGTGCCTTAGGAAAAAAGGGGGAATGGAGGGTGGAAAAAGTACAGTTGTGTACACTTACCATAAATGTAGATGTCTGAGTGTATTCACTGTTGCAGTCATTACATTTGGGTAATCTGCTGGCAAGTTGCCCTCAGTCGGCCTGAATTCCAAAGTCTTGGGTCCTGCGTCAGTTGCTGTCTCCTCTTCCGTGACGTCAGGTCATCAGGGGTATAAAACAAACAGCCAACGCCATTTTCTTTCGTTTTTCTTGCCCCAGATGTCAGGTGCCCCCAAAAAGGTAGCAAAAAAGTATATATATATATATATATATATATATATATATATATATATATACACACACACACACACACACACACACACACACACACACACACACACACACACACACACACACATCAATATAAACTGTACCTTCATCTACAAGCAAATACACCACATAGGCTGCAGAAGATAAAAAA